>NC_137695.1:133101832-133144332 GCF_964034855.1 Anser brachyrhynchus
AAATAAAATAAAATAAAATAAAATAAAATAAAATAAAATAAAATAAAATAAAATAAAATAAAATAAAATAAAATAAAATAAAATAAAATAAAATAAAAAGGTACCTACATCAGGAAAAGAAAAATCAGAAACAGACACAGACACCATGGCCATTTTCCCACATTCAAGTTTTGGTAAGGCAGATATCATAAAAATAGTATCTGTTTTTGCAACCACTGTTGTTTGGTAACTGTCTTAATAACATTATAGAGGACTTAAAAAAAAGAGACAGGGTTTATGAAACAGAACAGAAGAGGACCTTTGCTAACATGGCATGACATGAACAGCAGGATTCTTCATTTTTAAGGATTTAGTAAATTGGTGCAGTAATGGTGCAGTAATCAGAGATGCACGGGAAGGCTGTACTTCTGAGCACCATTTTGTAGGCTCTTGATTAGGCATTGGTTCTCATGTAATGTAACAGCTCTAATTGTATAGAATTGTATATGCAATTCAGTCTGGGAGATGCTAATGTGCTGAAAGAGCATAGTTTAGGTGGCTTGCAAACAGCAATAGAAATATGATGCTGGATTAGAGATTCAGCTTTCTGTGAATATATAAGGAAGGTTGGAAAATGAGAGGCTGCATTTTAGTCTTATGAATGATATTAGAAAAGAGAACAGAGATTTAAAGCTTGATTATTTTAAGAGAATAAGATTACAAATAGCATAAAAGGCTATGCTGTGTTCAGCACAGAGGGACAATAGCAACGTATATTAATATTCAGTGTGTTATTAGCAGTGAAATTATCCCACAAGTTTATTTTTTGATGAATGTGCCAGTCATGGAGTAGTCTGTTTGAAAGCATGTTATCTAGCTTGCCAGAACTCATATTTAGATACAGCAGACGGTACATAATTCCAAATGAAATTTTATTTTTTAAGAAATATGTTACAAATTGCATGCTTTATTGGTAGATTATGGTTGCTGTTTTTCCCAGAAGTTTTGAAAAAAACACTGGCTATTTTACTGAAAAGTAACAAGTGTATTCATAAATGTGAGAGAATTCATTATGAGTTGTAATCAATGAGCAATTTATAATATCTACTGACAGAAAAATGTATGTTGCATTTTTCAGCCTTGCAAGAGTGATATTACTCTAGGAAACAGCATGACAAACATGAATCATACACTGTCAGAGCAGTCCCCTTCCAGTAGCTACTTTCAAGTGTTAGTAGTGTCATTGAGGGAAAAGGAGATTAAACCTCTACCCTTGGGATCCTCAAAGGCAATGCCTACATTAACCCTCATCTATTTGTGACTACAAATAGCCATGCAGTAAAGTAGTATTGATTGCATGCATTAGATCAGTCAACACTGCTTTGTTCAGCCCACCCTGATGAACTCATTCCTGATGTTTTTAGACCTGAACTTATTGACTTGAATGTTCTTACTCTGATTCAGAGCAGAAGAGGGTTAGGTGACATCAGCTTCATGCAAAGACTGATTAAAGCTGTCAGAGAGAGGACTCTAAGGTAGAAAGTTAAGTATACTACTACTTTTTTTGTTTTCCAAAATTCTTTCTTTTGTTGGAAGCATAGATTTTTGCAAAATGTAGCAACTATTAGCATACCACAAGAAAAAGTAAATTAAAATTGACAGCAGTGGCATGGAGTTACTTTCATTCTCCAGAGTTTGTTTCCTTTGCTGACTTTAACAAAGGTACCAAACTGAGCTTGTTTTCAGCTGGGGAAAGCAATCAGGGTCATGAGGGTTCTTACCTGAAGGAAAATTAGTTCTTATTGCAAGAATCTTCATTTCTTCATGACAGGCAAAATCATACAGATGAGATACACAGGGTAATTTAAACTTAGGTTACTTATTCTTTCTTCAAGGTCTTTTCTCAGATCTTCAGGAGACTTGTCTTGTGTGTTGTGGGAAGAAACTGTAGTCCATAATTACCTAACAAGGCCATTATATGCAGAATCAGAATTTGTTTCCCCCAAGTCACATCATAGTTTTTCTCAGACTCACTAATATTTATCTCAGTAACAAGAAGCCATACTGTAGTTCAAGTTTTATGTGGGGTCATAGAGGAAAATACACTAAATTCAGGTGCAAAATATATTCAGTTGTTGAAACACTATTAGACGGATATGATAATCCTTTTTAGTTCTAGCTCCCTGAAAATATTACACCATTACAGGACTTTCAGAAGAATTGGAGCTTTTGTGTTTTCCTCTCTTCTTACTGCCTACAATTTAGGTCAAACATTAATAAGAATTTTTGGGAGCTACTTCATTATGTTTCTTCTCCATGCCTCCTCTTCCTAACTCGCTCCCAAAGCCCCTCCGTCCTATATGGTATAACAATAGCACACTCAGCATACAACATGACAAAGTACATTTTTAATTGGTATATCGAAGCCAACTTTTGCATATGCTAACTAAAGTTTTCATCGTAGCCTCCTGCTGTTAAATTAGTAGAAGGAAGTGGCAGTCCCTCTTCCTGTTTCGAACACTACTTTTTATTCTGTTTGTCAACTGTCAAATTTTAGAGATAATTCTGGCGAGATTATTCAGTCACAGTCTGATGTTTAAAGATTATTTGAGCTATTAGTTCATACAGAATTCAATCTTAGGGGCTCTTGAAAGTTATATTTATGTAAAGAATTTGGCACTTACAAATTAGGTAACAACATTCAGGTTTTGTTAGGAAACTACATAAATTTGGTCAAATATGCACATGTGTAACAAACTATTTTATAAAATATGGCAGAAGAAACAAAATGAAAAACTGCATGATGTGTGGAGATACTTTCATTAGGGACTAAATACATACTATATCTGCAAAGGTATGTCTGTAAAGGACTATATATAGATCTGCAAATAAAGACTTTTAGTCAAAGTGGAAACTTGGTTATTTAAGTTAGCTCCTGTTTACCCTTATAGTGTTTACTAGTGTATTAGCTTATTTCTTGAATAAATTCTTCAGTAATTAGTAAACTCAAGTTTTAGTAAATTAAAATATTCCACTTGCGAACTTTAATGAAAGTTGGATTAATTATGATTTCGGAGTAGAAAAGACATGCATTGACTGAGGGACACTGCTCATTGCCACTTCAATGATTCAGAGGATCTAAAAAAACAAAATTGCAGAATAAAGGAGAACCTCAAGTATTTCTGTGTGAGTTGGAGCATCAGTTTTTACTGTCACATACAACATTCTTTTATTACGGTATCAATTTATCAATCCTCAAGCAAAACACTGGGACAGGTCAGTAGTTAAAATAGGCTGAAACAGAAATTATCCCTGGAACAGATATTGAAAAGCACCTGTGTTTTTGCTTGGCAGGCAGACATTAGATCGTAAGTGCTAGAGACTTCTTTCCAAATGGCTATTAGATGCAAGGGATTACCTGGCAAATATATATATATATATATATATCTTGGTAGAAGCATGAAGCATCAATAGTTTACGGGCATGCAGATTTAGACTATCAGCCTCTGCTCTTGGTTCCTCTTGTGTCACCTGCTGTGTCCCACCTTTCATTTTCCAGGTCTCCAGTGAGCTGTTGCAGGCAGGTAGCCTCTAAGGTTTGTATATGCAGAAATTTTAGGCCTCTTGTCATGGAGCAGAAAGGAAGTAAATGATAGAAACTCTAGCTCCTATATCACCATCAGGAATCCCCAAACTTGAAAGCACCAGTTTCAGCCAATATTTTCAAGGCAGAAGTTCCTTTTTCACAGAGGACACCTGAAGGACCTAATAGCTTCTGCTCGATACGACATTTCCATCACTCTAAAGCTCCTTGTCATCTTTTAAACACTTTATTGTTCTCCTTCTGATTCTCTCCACCTGCCCACCTCCCGCTATATAATACTGTGTCCAAAGCTGGAACAATGCTGGAACTGAGAGATTCATCAGCTCTGAGGAGAGAAAGATATTTTAGTATGTCCTCAAATAAGATTTTTGGATTTTGAAACAGTATAATGTTCCTTAGTTTTTGCCCCTCCCCCCCCCCTTTTTTTTTTTTAATTTCCCCTAACACCTAGCCAGTTATCCTCCATTTTATATAGCATAAAGTAGTTCTAGTTCTCAAATTCTCACTGGACTTGTCTTTTCTTTTTTGAACTTCATTACACTGATTTCAGACCATTATTCACATAGATTTCAGATTTTAACTCCATTTTCTAGACTGTTTAAAAGCTTTTCCAGCTTTATTTCATCTGTGGATCCTACAAGTATAATCTCCATTTGTTGTTCAAATCACTAATGCAAACCAAGACTGAACAAAACATAGCCCTGAGTGTTCCAGCTATTTAAGGTGTGCACCTTTCCCATTTGGCATAATTCTTTGTGCGTGGATTGGATGTGGTTTTTGGTTGGTTGGTTGGTTGGTTGGTTGGCTTAATGTATATTTATGCTAAGATAATTAGACTAATTTCCAGTTTGTCTGAGACTGTCATATGGTGATACCAAAGGCTTTAAAAATCAGGCTTAGTCTTATCAATTATCTGTCTCCTTTTACCCGCTAATTCAGTGGAAAGTAGAGTTTGCACTGAAAAAAAGCATTTTGAGTTTGCAATTCTTTAGCTTTAGTCCATGGTTTGAGGAATGTATTTTATTTTGCACTAGAAGTTTTATATCTCAATAAATTATAGAAACACTTAGCTCTGTGGAAAAGAACTTCTTAGGGCACTCTTACACTTTCATATTAATACAGTATTTGATATTAAACAATAGTCAGGAAAACAATACAGTATGTGTTGTTTTTCCAACCATTGTCAACACTTGAAATGTCAGCCACCTGTTGAAAGTGGAATTTACTAGATTTATTAAGAACACTGGGACATAAAGCTGTAAATTATTCTTCCACACCCTTTGCTTTTGAAACACTTGTGAAAGATCAGATTTTCTATACAGCAGGTCTCATATTTATTTAACCCAGAAAATGACAGTGCTCTTTTAACAAAACTTGCCAACACTGATAAAGCTATTTATGGAAATTTCAGAAGATATAAGAATCTTCTTCCCTAATTCTATCTTACAACAGTTACTGATGTCTGGAAAAAATTATCTTGTATTAAAATTATTTAAAGTTACAGAACCTACTATAACTGGGAAGAAATAACTGGGAAGAAGGAAGGAAGGAAGGAAGGAAGGAAGGAAGGAAGGAAGGAAGGAAGGAAGGAAGGAAGGAAGGAAGGAAGGAAGGAAGGAAGGAAGGAAGGAAGGAAGGAAGGAAGGAAGGAAGGAAGGAAGGAAGGAAGGAAGGAAGGAGGGAAGGGAGGGAGGGAGGGAGGGAGGGAGGGAGGAAGGAAGGAAGGAAGGAAGGAAGGAAGGAAGGAAGGAAGGAAGGAAGGAAGGAAGGAAGGAAGGAAGGAAGGAAGGAAGGAAGGAAGGAAGGAAGGAAGGAAGGAAGGAAGGAAGGAAGGAAGGAAGGAAGGAGGGAAGGGAGGGAGGAAGGGAGGAAGGAAGGAAGGGAGGAAGGAAGGAAGGAAGGAAGGAAGGAAGGAAGGAAGGAAGGAAGGAAGGAAGGAAGGAAGGAAGGAAGGAAGGAAGGAAGGAAGGAAGGAAGGAAGGAAGGAAGGAAGGAAGGAAGGAAGGAAGGAAGGAAGGAAGGAAGGAAGGAAGGAAGGAAGGAAGGCATTGTACCTGATATATTATATCAGGTTATGCTCATGAAATCTGGTTTGAAGATTGCAACCCAAAATGATTTTTCCATGAATGTTTTAGTTCCCAACCATTGCTTTTCCTGATTCAAGATAGACAAGATAGATAGATTACACTAAAAAATCAGAATATGATTAACAAATGGCTTAAATTTCACATATTTTTCTTACTTGCTCCTTAGAGATAGTTTTATATGAACACCACTTGGAAGAAAATATTGATTTATAATAAGTTATCTTGAAGAATGCTTGGCTAAAATCCCTTTGCTTGTGTACAGTACTGATATTGTTAGTAATGTTATCCACTTTTTCCTGTAAATAGGTTTTGGAAAGGAGAGGGGAGAATTCTTTAACAAGAAATGATATTGATTTATGTATCTTTGGTCAGGCCTGAGATAAAAAAAAAAAACATCTTGCCTGTAATCTTAATAGGACAATTATGCAAGTAAAGTGGAGTTTACTGTGATCTTCCTGTCCTTAAATTATTTGTTTACAGGCTGTAGAGGAGTTCATATGCCCTTAGTCTATTCAAATTTCAATGTATGTTTGCCTGAAATACCTGAAAAATGTCTTCATCTGTCCATGTCAAATATGGGATTTAGATAATTGTTATTAATATATCAAAGTTAGCAGCAAAGAAAATAATGAAATACACAATTTTTTAAATCATATCCTGTAAAATATCTCAAGACAAGGGCAGGCTGCAGGGGATAAAATGCTAAATGGGAAATTTCTTGCGTCCTTATCTTAAACTCATAGTGTGACAGTACTGTAGCATATTAATGGTTGTAAATTGATTTCTATGCATGTTTGATTTACAGTAGTTCATATTTACTTGAACAACTTACATTGTTTAAAAATCCTTTTGTCTCTTGCAAACATTTATCCATTATACATAGATATATGTAAGAAAGCTACCCTTTTGAGAAAATCTTAGCTCAGAATCAAAAGGAACCACAGCCTCCCAGTCCTGCTATATAGTCCTGATATATTGCCTTGATATTTGGACAAGCTCAAGTTTTCTGATGGGAAAACCGTATAAGAAAGTCCTGATCACTCCAGCTTCATTACCATTCCTACATAAGTAAAATATTATTCCCTTTGTTTACTGCCCAATCTAGTATTTCGTGCAGGCTCAATACGTTTTTGGGGGAAAAAAAAAAAAAGTTTTAACACATATTCCTGAAGGTATATAATAGCATTTCTATCACTACTTGTAAGGATTATTCTTTTTAAGATACTGCATTTAATTAAGTGAATTTTCTTCAGAACTCAAGAGAATTTGGTATAGTGTAGGCTAGAAAATAAAGGTAAAAAATCTATAATATATATTTATAAATATCACCAGAAAAGATGATAAAGTATGTTATTTTATATGGTGTTGCAGTTTTAAAACCTTTATATTAATTTGTCATATACTGAATTACCAATTTAAATAAAAGGCTAGCAGATAATTGTATTCCTTTACTACGGGAACACTTGAACTAATTTAAAGTAATGCAGCAAATTATCTAAAACCATTTAGTCAAATATATTAGAGAGGGGTCAAACCTAGGGCAGCACTATTTAAATCAAATTGAATTCCATCTTGCGAATGGATTTCAAATAGATTTTTAATTGCGGTATTTTGTCTGCAGGGCATTCTATCACATGTCTGTTGTACGCAAGTAAAATCCACGAGAATCTCCTCCACCAGAACAGTGCCAGGTCTCTCTCCATTACAAAGTTTCTTTGTTATGATGCACGAAAATATGTTCTTGGCTTTTCGTTTTTGCTCATTCTACTTATAGTTAATCCCTTGAGACAAACCCTGGATAAATGACTCTTTTCTGTTCTCTTACTTCGACGTGGATTGCAATACCAGAAAGAAATGGAAAAGCCAAGTATAACCTTGAGGAAAACAGAAAAGTTACTATTTTTTGGATACATTTTGCCCTCTCTCCCCGGCCTTGAGTCACCGTTACCATCATTGGAGATCTAACCCCAGGAAAATATATTTTAAAGTACATCGGAAGCCCACACTGTAAATGAAGAGATACTTTTATTTCTAGTAGTGATTCTGGAAAATGCCTTTTTAAAAAGCAAATGCTTCACAAAAAGCTGACCTGCAATATTTTTGAATTAAAGACAAAATCATATAATTCTTTAAAAAGCACAATGACAAATTCATCCTTGGAAATACCCTTCTGGACAGATAGCAATAAATATCTAAACTAGTTTGTGAGCTTTCTGGACAAAACCTTTGCTGTTTGAATAATAATAGCAAATGTAGCTGTTGGTTTCTCTACAAAAGAAGACTTGCAGAAAAGGTTTTCTCTTAAAACATTGACAAATACATTATTTACAGTCCTCTTGTTTGTGGTTAGTCTTGTTACTTACAGTTCTGTTTCAGAGAACACTTGTTGCTTACAGTTGCTTACAGTTCTGTTTCAAAGAAACACTTTTTCTTAAAGGCTATGAAGATCCATTGTGTACCTTGTATGATTTATTTGCTGTTCTTCCTAACACAGTACTCTCAGCAAAGCTTAGTATAATACAGAACTTTTGCATTGTTTGTGTGTCATAACTTCTCAAAACAATTTAGTCAGAAATTTGCTTTTAATATCTTTATAAAGGAACTTAAACTCACATTAATGATCCTAACAAATAGAATCATAGAATCATAGAGTATCCCAAGTTGGAAGGGACCCATAAGGAACATCCAGTCCAACTCCTGGCACTACACAGGTCTACCCAAAAATTCAGACCATATGACCACAGTCCAAATGCTTCTTAAACTCCGATAGGCTTGGTGCCATGACTACGTCCCTGGGGAGCCTGTTCTAGTGTGCAACAACCCTCTCAGTGAAGACCCTCTTCTTGATATCCACCCTGAACCTCCCCTGTCACAGCTTGACACCAGTCCCTGGGGTCCTATCACTGGTCACTAAAGAGAATAGATTGGCAGCTGCCCCTCCACTCCCCCCTCATGAGGAAGCTGTAGACCATGATGAGGTCTTCCCTCAGCCTCCTCTTCTCCAGGCTGAACAGGCCAAGTGACCTCAGCTGCTCCTCATATGTCTTCCCCTCTAGGCCCTTCATCATCTTAGTAGCCCTTTTCTGGACACTCTCCAATAGTTGCACATCCTTTTTGTACTGTGGTGCCCAGAATTGCACACAGTACGCGAGGTGAGGCCGCACCAGTGCAGAGTAGAGCGGGACAAGCACTTTCCTCGACCAACTAGTAATGCCGTGCTTGATGCACCCCAGGATACAGTTGGCCCTCATGGCTGCCAGGGCACACTGCTGGCTCATATTCAACTTGCTATCAACCACAACCCCCAGATCCCTCTCTGCGGGACTGCTCTCCAGCGTCTCATTGCCCAGTCTGTACGTAGAGCCAGGGTTGCCCCTTCCCAGGTGCAGGAAAAACTTGTTCTCGTTAAACTTCATGTGGTTGGTGATTACCCAGTTCTCCCATAAAAACATAAAGGATGCTCACGGAGCCTCCCAGAGCTGGGCTCAAACCTGCAACCTTGGCCCTTGGCTGGGTGGAAGGTGAGCGTCACAACTGCTGTGCTTTGTAAACCTGATTTTTAAATTCATTCTGGTTGGGTGGAAACTAATAGTAGAAGAGTCTCCTGATGCAAGTGGTGCAGCTTCTCACAGAGACAGCAGCAACAGCAGGGCTTTCAAAAATGGCACCTTCAACAACAGATTTTAGAACTGGGCATAATTCTGGGTCTACCAAACCGGTGGCATCCAGTTCCAGTGCAAGGCTGGTTATCGTAGATCTGCCACAAGTTTTCAAAATGAAGAAGTGACCATATTATACAAACAGAGGATAATGAAAAACAAAAGAAAGTGGGTGTGAAAGACAACAAATCAGGAAAATGCCTAAATCCATACTAAATTTTATATTTAAAGTTAAAAAAAAAAAAATCGGTATCTTCCTTGAATTGTTGTCATCAAGAAAAAAAAAATATGAAAAATCCAGAAAGAAGACAAATAATTATCCATTCATTCTATTCTTTCCATGTTAATGGATACACAAATCGTCTGAAACAGTGAGAGTTAAATGGCTCCAGTATGCTGCATTGTAAATATTTGATTCCTAAACCAAAGTTCAGTTAGCTACATGGGACTTCTTTCAAGGCAAGCTCCTAGCATAACAGATCAGGCCCTTCCTTTGTTTTCAGATTGTGTATTGGTCACCAAATAAATTTGATACTGAAAGTGTCTGCTTTAAATTCATCATATAAATGTTCTGATATACAATAAATATTTATATATTAAACTTATGTTGTTTGCTTGACAGACTTGAATCAAAGGAGCCTTTTCTGTCCGTTGGGTAAGTAGGAATCCGTATATTTCAATGGTTATTAATATAATCAACTATCATACCATATAACATGGAATAACATTGATCATAAACATCCTTTTTCAACATTTCATTTATTTACTATACCTAATCTTAGAAAATGTAGATATTAATCCATAAAGACAGCAGTTGTGGGTATCTTCTTTTTGAAAAAATTACTAAAATAAAATGTTTTCACTAATCAAAATTGATACAAAATACAAAAATATAAGAGCGAAATGTTGCATCAAAAACTATTTGTTTTTTTATTTTGTTTTCACTGATCTTTCAGTCAGAAACCATTTCAAATATTATATATACCACTTATCTAAGCCAATGAATGAGGAATTGATGGTTCATTTTAAAATAAAAATTCATTGGTTCTTTAGTAACAGGGGAAAAAAATTGTCAAATAGAAAAATACGTTTTAGCTTAATTATAGATCATATTTACAATGATTTACCTATTACAGCTATTAACTCCATAGTTGCATAACCATGTAAACAGTTATATAGTGTCCATAGTAAAATAATTAACTCATCTTTCTAAAAACATGTTTGTTAAAGTGGGATATTCTAAAAACGTATCATTCTTTTAAAAAATGTAGTTTATTATGTATATATACTAAAGGTAAGTATCTGTATTTTACTTCTGAGTTTGAAGTTCACTTTTTATTTACTATTTTCTGCTTAGCTTCTTCCTTTAAAACTTTCCTGTTTCCTAATATTTCATTAGCATTTCATTGTTTTACAGAACCGTATCACTTCTCTTCATTCTCCTTTTTCTTGGTTCACACTATATATTTCATGCTACCAAGAACATAAACTGCAGATAAAAGATGCCAGTGCAAAATAGCCATTTTAATTAATGGCTAGCTAATGGTAGTTAATGGTAGTTAATTCTACCAAAGTAATCATCATTAGCTTCCATATTGCTGTAATAATTGCAGATCAAAAAACTGCTACAGGTTCTGAAGTCTGAATTAAAAATAGTGAACAAAGTGTATCCGTTATGAACACAGAAACATATCAGCGTATGCAAGATTGGGATATGTCCCAGTTTTTGTAGCATAAAGCAACTTTGGCTTGCCTAAGCACACTTTAAATTAATTGCTTGCCATTTCCACTTTCTATCAGCACAAAATCATTGAAAACTAAGTGAAGTGAAATTCAGATTAAATTCTGGGGGAATGCGGGGCATGGGGTGGGATGAGGAGATGCTCCTCGTGTTTTGCATGCTTTGAAATGGCCAAATTCATTACCAAATTCAGTCACTTCAGATATTACCTCTCACTATTCCACTATGCATCTCATATTATGGAGCAATTATTTTGATGCCTACACTCCTATAATGAAGTCATATAATCATAGAATCATAGAATATCCCGAGTTGGAAGGGACCCATAAGGATCATCAAGTCCAACTCCTGGCACCGCACAGGTCTGCCCAAAAGTTTAGACCATGTGACTAAGCGCACAGTCCAATTGCTTCTTAAATTCAGACAGGCTTGGTGCAGTGACTACTTCACTGGGGAGCCTGTTCCAGTGTGCAACCACCCTTTTGGTGAAGAACCTCTTCCTGATGTCCAGCCTAAACTTTCCCTGCCTCAGCTTAACACTGTTCCTGCAGGTCCTGTCACTGGTGATAACAGAGAATAGGTCACCTGCCTCTCCACTCCCCCTCCCGAGGAAGTTGTAGACTGCGATGTCTGAGGGGTCCCCCCTCAGCCTCTTCTTCTCCAGGCTGAACAGGCCAAGTGACCTCAGCCACTTCTCATACGTCTTCCCCTCTAGGCCCTTCATCATCTCAGTAGCCCTTTTCTGGACACTCTCCAATAGTTGCACATCCTTTTTGTGCTGTGGTGCCCAGAACTGCACGCAGTACTCAAGGAGAGGCCGCACCAGTGCAGAGTAGAGCAGGACAAGCACTTTCCTCGACCGACTAGTAATGCCGTGCTTGATGCACCCCAGGATACGGTTGGCCCTCATGGCTGCCACAGCACACTGCTGGCTCATATTCAATTTGCTGTTAACCACAACCCCCAAATTCCTCTCTGCGGGGCTACTCTCCAGCCTCTCATCACCCAATCTGTACGTATAGCCAGGGTTGCCCCATGCCAGGTGCAGGACCCGGCACTTGCTTTTGTTAAACTTCATGTGGTTGCTGATTGCCCAGCTCTCCAATTTGTCCAGATCTCTCTGCTAGCCTTTCCACCCTCATCTGAGTCCACAACTCCTCCAAGTTTGGTGTCGTCGGCAAATTTGCTCAAAACGCCTTCTAGTCCTACATCCAAATCATGTATAAAAACATTGAAGAGGACTGGCCCTAAAATGGAGCCTTGAGGGACCCCACTAGTGACCATCTGCCAGCCAGATGTGGCCCCATTAACCACAACCCTTTGAGCCTTGCCCGTCAGCCAATTGCTCACCCATCGTATGATGTTTTTGTTTAGCTGTATGCTGGACATTTTGTCCAGTAGGATCCTATGGGAAACCGTGTCAAAAGCTTTGGTGAAGTCCAAAAAGATCACATCAGCTGGTTTCCCTTGATCGACTAGATGGGTGATCTTATCATAAAAGGAAATCAAATTTGTTAGGCAGGATCTACCCCTCATGAACCCATGTTGGCTGGGACCAATGACTGCATTGTCCCCCAGGTGCGCTTCAGTAACTTCAAGGATCATCTTCTCCATAATTTTACCAGGCACTGATGTGAGACTGGCAGGCCTGTAATTGCTAGGGTCTTCTTTCTTACCTTTCTTGAAAATTGGCACCACATTTGCCAGCTTCCAGTCCAATGGGACCTCTCCAGATTCCCAAGATCGTTGAAAAATAATTGAGAGAGGTCCCGCAATGACGTCAGCCAGCTCTTTAAGCACCCTGGGATGAATCCCATCCGGACCCATGGACTTGTATGGATCCAGGTGGAGCAGCAAATCCCGCACATGTTCAGGGTCGGCTGGGAGTTTGTCCTTCCCACCGTCATGGTCCTCCAGCTCAGGGTACCCTGGGTCCCGAAGTCCATCATCAGTGTTGAAGACAGAGGCAAAGAAGGCATTAAACGTCTCTGCTTTGCCTATGTCATTGTCTGTGAGCAGACCTTCCCCATCTAGTAGCGGATCTATGTTTTCTTTGGTTCTCCTTTTTCTGTTCACATATCTAAAAGAACCTTTTTTATTGTCTCCCACAGACACGGCCAGCTTCAACTCTAGTTGGGCTTTGGCCACACGAATTTTCTCCCTACAGAAACGAAAAGAATCTCTGTATTCCTTCCTCGTCGCCTGACCCTCCTTCCAGCAGCCGTACACTTTCTTTTTTCGCCTAAGCTCCCGTAGAAGATCCTCCGGTCAGGCAGGCCGGCCTTTTGCCCCGCTTTCCTGACTTCCGATATTTTGGAATCGCCTGATCTTGTGCTTTTAGGAGGCAGTGCTTAAAGATTGACCAGCACTGATGGACGCCAATGCCTTGAAAAGCAGTTTCCCAGGGGACCTTGCTGACTAGTTCCCTGAGCAGCCTGAAATCTGCTTTTCCCCATATCCAGTGATTAACTGAAACTCTCAACTTCTAAGATTAAAACAAAAAAAAAAAAAAAGGAATTTTCATGTCATTGTGGCTGAAGAGCAGCTTGAAAGTATAAAAAGATAATAATAACAGGAAGCATATGAAAGTAAATGGTTGTGTTAGTAGTAATAACTATATTAATAGTAATTACCACGAAGTAATTAAACTGTATTTTGTATCTTGTGCCATGATTTTAAGAATTTGTTGGCAACTTTAAGATACTTGCAGTTGAATACCTAGGAGGAAATATTATGTTTTAGATTTGGGTTTGTCTCCAGATGAGAGGGGTGGTGGCCATGTTGTAAATACATGTTACTTTCACATAGTCATTGTATGTGACTTTACTGATAAACTGGATTCCTCTTAGGAATTCTAATTTGAGCAGACTTAGTCTCTTCACAGAACTTCCCAGAAGTTTTCCTGTAATGTACATGAATTATTTTTCTAAAATCATAATGATTGAAAATGTAAAAATTAGTCCCCACCTCTGTGCTACTTTTGCCTTTCACAACTCCATTTTCTCCACCCCAAAGAAAGATTTTACCAGAGGTAAGAGCAATATGCCCTGAGGAAGGGTCTAAGCAAACATACACCTTCTTGGTACTGAGTCAGAGAGATGCTCCTTCTAGTCCCACAGTAATTTGGGGATTCATTTTTTCTGGGTATGAGCTATCGTGTTGAGACCTGTATCTAAGGTTTTAACCCACACTAACAACTGCAACAACCAGGCCTTTAAAACAGAGCATTTGCGGAAGAAATGCTGACTGCCTCAGACTAACATATTGGTGCCCTTAATGCCTCTTGCAGCCAGAATTGGTAAAAATAACAATCTAAATTACTTTTGGTTGCTTACAGATTACTTGGTCCTGCAAACCAGCCTTTCATTTATCTCCCTTCTGTGACGAAGATTTGTTTCCACATTTTCATTATACTGCCTGGAGGGGCTAATTATACTTTTTCATTTTGCCAGGCCTAAGATAATGTATTTCTAGTGCTTTTCCATTGTTAATTCTTTTGGTAGGGGAAGGGAATGTGAAGCATGGAAACTTAGGTTGAGACTGACACACTTCACCTGAGCTCTTGATGCATGTGCTGGGCTACAACCCTCCCTTAAGAGATCCCACAAAGAAAAAGTGATTCATAAAATGGTGCATTGTTTCCCCTCTCTCAGAAAGCAGCCAGCTACAGAGACAAGCAGACCTCACCTCTCACTGTTGTGGTTTGTCTCTCAAATGCAAGGAGACAACACCTCCCATACTCCCTCAGTAAAGGAAATTGCATTTATCCTTCTTTCTGTGCTAAGGACATAGCAAGAAAGAAAACCCCATTGTATTAGGTTTACATGGCAATGTTTTGGTAGTGAGGGGAACTGCAGGGGTCTCTTGTGAGCAGAGCCCAGCAGCTGCCCCATGTCAGATCAGAGCCAGCCAGGTCCAAAGGGACCTGCTGCTGGTCAGAGCCGAGCCACTGAGAGACGCTGGCTGGGCCTCTGGGAAAGAAGATTGAAGAAAGGGGGAAAATAAAATAAAATTAAAATTAAAATTAAATAAAATAAAATAAAACAAAACTGCTGCACAACAGCAGCTGGGAGAGAAGAGTGAGAAAATGTGAGAGAAACAGGCCTGCAGAGACCAAGGTCAGTGCAGAAGGAGGGCAGAAGGTGCTCCAAGAACCAGAGCCAAAGGTCCCCTGCGGCCTGTGGAGAGGCTCATGGTGGAGCAGGCTGTCCTCCTGCAGCCCATGGGGTACCATGGTGGAGCAGATCTCCACAATAAATTGCATTAATCTCCCTGTGATTAGTTTCTTTTGCCCATGACAGTGATTGGTTTGTGATCTCCCTGTCCTTATTCCAACCTGCAAAACTTTGCCTCTTGCCGAGGCGATCGGCTCCGGGGCAGACGTGTTCTGCAATGGAGCGGGGGATCGAGACAGGCAAGGCTTTATTTTTAGCATCGAGGCCACTCGAGGCAGGTGAGGGAGCTGCCAGGACCCAGCAGCCCCCGCAAGGGAGGCTGACGAGGCATAGGCGGAGCCAGCAGTGCCCCCTACCCGGCCGTTCAAAAGCAGCCCCTAGGGAGCGCAGCGACCAGGACGGGCAAACAGGGCGGGGCGTGTCAGAAGGGTGGGTTTGCGCGGCAGTGCGCATGGGCAGGGCGAGCAGGGAGGGTCCGTCACCGCTCTTTTGCAGTGGTCTTTCACTTCGGTACTTGTAACCTGCCTGCGAGGAGCCTGGTCATGGTATCAACCAGGCAGAAAACCATGGCCTCCGCATCTCTTGCAGCCTCTCCAGCCGTAGTCGCCGATGTGGCTACTCAGACGGAGGGCTCCGGGAAACACGCAGACATCCAGGTCTTGGGCTGCAGGGTGTGCCCAAGTCTTCTGTTGGTATCTGACAGCAGCAGTGAGGGGTATGCCTGTGGGAGGTGTGCCCAGGTTGAAGAGCTGCTCAGCCAGGTAGCGGAGCTTCGGGAGGAGGTGAGCAGGCTCAGGAGCATCAGGGAGTCAGAGAGGGAAATTGACTGGTGGAGGTGTACTCTGCCCTCTCTGAGACAGACTCTGGAGCCTGCCGCAGCACAGGTGCCTCCTGCTACACAGAAGACAAAAGTCCCCTCATCCCGCCAGGCAGTAGAAGGAGACCTAGGCCAAGGGGGGAATGGAGGCAGGTTCCTGTTCGGGGTGGTAGGCGAGCCCTGTCCCTGCCCACCTCACCTTCCCACCTACCCTTATATAACAGGTATGAGGGTCTAGAACACGACAGTCAGAACAACCAAGTAGACGAAAGCCCGTCCCAGTTGGAGAGGATGCCTAAGGCAAGGCAACCTATCCCCCGCATTGCTACATCAACTGTCAAAAAAGAAAGAAGGGTTATTGTCATGGGGGACTCCCTTTTGAAAGGGATAGAGGGCCCAATATGCCAACCTGACCCTACCCACAGGGAAGTCTGTTGCCTCCCTGGGGCTCGGGTGAGAGACTTTGCTAAGAAAGTCAAGCGCCTGGTACGGCCCACCGACTACTACCCGCTACTGGTCTTTCAGGCTGGTAATGACGAGGTAGCAACGAGAAGTCCGAGAGCGATCAAAAGGGACTTTATGGCTTTGGGGCGACTACTTAAAGGATCAGGGGCACAGGTTGTGTTTGCCTCTGTCCTTCCGATAGGGGGGATCGATGCTGACAAGCAGACTCGTCATATTAACACATTTTTCCTACTGTTCCCATCTGGCTTTTGAAGACAGATAACTCAGAAAATTTTCTTTCAGTGGAATGAAAAATAGAAAAAGAGGAGATAGTGGAAGCATTTTGCACTGTTAACGTGAAACCAACAACACTACCAAGATTAAAGTAATTTTGTAACTGTCATTCTTATGCAGGTATTCAGGAGTTGCACTTACATGAAAAATGTGGGAGGACTGCATACACTGGATAATTATTTAAACTTTGGTCACAAGCAGTAGTCAGGAGACTACCTGTGGTGAGGCTGTCCAAGTAGTCCCCAGAGAGACAGCAGGGATCTGGGGGGCAATAGCTCATATGGAAAGCTGTGAATATTTATGTGGAAGATGCTGAAAATCTATATGTTTTAATTTCAAGCAGTATTTCTAATACACTTCTCTTCCAGGAATTTACTCAGAACCATAAGAATTAAGCTATACAATAATTACTTCCTTTCATTTATTATAATACTCTGAAATAGTGGATGAATTATCAGTTTTATAAATTTATAAAAGTTTGTTTTTTTTTTTCTCCCTTAAGATATCTCTCAAGAAGAGATTATGAAGTCACAGTAATAGATGCTGGCCTGTTACAGTTACTGCATTTCTTAGTGTTTTTATGTCATTGCTCAGTGTTTAAAGATTCCAGATTATGTTTTTCTATTCATCTGTAATCCAAAAAATTGTTCTTTGGTCCCTCTATTTTCCTGATCTTTTTCATTCTACTCCATTTCCACTTTCACACACACACAAATATATATACATCACGTAGAAATATACTAATATATTTGGGAAAAAAATATTTTCTTAATTCTATTAACTTTTTTCAGAAACAAACACAAAAAATATGAACCTTAATAAATTCCTTTTCCCCTCTCTGACCTTAATTACATCAGCAACAATGTGATTCATCATCGAGAAAGGCAACGGAGCATGAGATCACTTTTTTGTCTTCTGGTTATTCTGTTTGCCTTTCCCTTTTATTTACTGTCTGTTATTTCTGTCATCCAAAAATGCCATTACTATTTCTAAGAAAACAATATATATTGAGGTCATTTATGTTCTGGGTTAATGTTGAACTGTTCCTCAGTACTAAATATCTGTAGTCTCACCTATGTACAAAGTGGGGTTCTCTCTAGAAGAGGGAAAATTATGTTTAGGAGAATGTTTCAAAAAGAAGGTGAGGGGGATTAAATATTTTAGATGAAAAAAAAAAAAAAAAGAGAGAGAGAGAGAAACAAAATAATGCAGGAACATAAGAATAGAATAGAAAGTCCAGAGGAAAAAAAAATACAAAAGAATAAAACAAAAAGGGAGATATTTTATTACAATGGAAAATGGAGGAGGGAAGGAGGGAAGGAGGGAGGGAGGGAGGGAGGGAGGGAGGAAGGAAGGAAGGAAGGAAGGAAGGAAGGAAGGAAGGAAGGAAGGAAGGAAGGAAGGAAGGAAGGAAGGAAGGAAGGAAGGAAGGAAGGACGGACAATATTTTCAGAGTATTAAGTCTTACTGTGCAACAGCACTATTTACTTCAAACACATTATTATTGTTGTGGGTTTTTTTGATTGTTTGTTTGTTTTGTTTGATTGGTTGGTTGGTTGATTTGGTTTGGTTTGGTTTTGGTTTTGGTTTTATTTTACACAAACAGTAGTCACTGCTCTAGGAGCTGCTAAATCAGTGTGGAGAGCTGTGGGTTAGCACAGTACTATCCCTTCCTATTTCTCAGGTATCAGCACTGTCCCTTAGCCCACCAGTCTCTATGGGCTGCTGTAAATACACACAGCTGACCCTGGCAGGCTAGCAGGCACATGAAATGATTTCATATAGAAGACCTAACTCCCTACTCACAAGAACACTTCTGAAAATTACTAGGACAGTTTTTCATCCTTAGTACGGCTATTACAGGCTTTCTTTATTTTCACAGCTTTCCTGATCATTTTGAAGAAGCTCTAATTCAATATCTTTCCCTTGATAAATGTACTGAAAAATGCAATAACTTTGAGGTTTGATTTTTTGAGTTCTATGATGCTGTTCAAATCAGTTGACCTGTAGTTGCCCACTGCTGTTCACCCTGCATTGCTTTTACTATTTTTGTATAACAGTAACAATTGAAATCCTTCTTAAAATTAAATTCCCAGTGTGTTAGGCTTTGTACAAATATTCAGAGAATTTCTGATGGCTGATCTCTGTGATTCAATGTTTGAAATCAGCTTAATTTTTTTAATAGTAATTGAGATCTGAGATTTGTCCATCTATCTGACATGCTATTAACTTTTTTGCCTTTTCTATCAGAATCAGCCCCACAGCTTTCAGCAGCAATATAATGTTCATCTCCTTGAGAGAACATCTCCAAAGAGATGTTCTTCTTTGGAGGTTGACAACCCATGATCATAATAGCAAACAGCAAGTGGTCTTACTTCAGAAGATATTGCTCTAGACCAGTCTCTATCTACGCTGGCTTTCAAAAATGGCTTGGTGATTTAAACCTTGACATTCTCTTAAGAAGCCCTATTAAGAACACTTCTAAAGATCCTAATTTAGGTTTTATCTCTTCTTACCCTTCTGTTTAAAAGCAAATATAACATACCAAAAAACAAGACACATGTCAAACAGTGCTAACTCTTCCGGCCAATTGGCTAGGCTGAGTAAGAAAGAAGAAAATTAGGGAGGCAGATGAAAGAAGACAGTATTACCTAGAGGTTTTTCTAACACAATTTTTCTTTGCAATATAAAATTCTGAAGCATTTTTAAAAGGTCATGTTTTCCCTTCTTTTCGTGTATTTTCACTACAGTATGTGACTACCGTTTTTGAGTATAAAAAGGATCATCTTTTCTCTTTCCTGTTGCAGAGGTTGTGTTGAGGGGGAAAGTATGACCCTAAGGATGAAGGTTACTGATGTGAACATTGATAGGAAGAGAGGAAGATTTTTTTTTCTTAATTCTATACTGGTTTTATCTTTGATAATTTCACTACAGTGTTGTGTAAAGATAACTGCACCACCAGAGTTGATGGTGGAAGAAATGGAAGATGTCCTCCAGAGAGGCTCTTGTGTCCCCGTCCACTGAGGTTTTCAAGTGCAGCTAGGCAAAGCCACAGCTCACCTGGTCTAGCCATGGATATAGTTCCACTTTGGGCAGGAGACTGGACCAGAAATCGTCTAGAAGTGCCTTCCAGCTCTAAGAATAGGCAGGGAAGGCATGTGAGCTATTGAACACATGGCAGCATGCAGTGACACTTTCAGCCTCAGACTCCCCTCTGTAAGATCAGAAGAATGGCCCATCGTTCCAATGCATTAAGTTTATTTAGAGGAGAGGCAGTGCAGAAAGAGGCACATCAGAGAAGAGCATTGTTAACAGAGCAAATTAGAGCTCATACTTCCCTCTCATATTTGTTACATTTTCTTAAAAGTTATTAAGCTTCAAGCTAGAAGACGTAGTATTGTTGCATCAATGGGCTTATGTATGATACTAAAGAATGATAAAACACAGCTTGCCTTATTGCATTGCCCAGATATACATTAGCATGCTGTAGTATACCCCTCGTTTGAAATAAAACAAGATCAGAATGTGTTTTGATACAAGGCAAAATTTCAGTTGGCAAGATAAGTCATTTCATAATTTTCTACAAATTTAGCTTAACCTTAGAGTGAGACAAATCAGACCCCATTTACAGACCACTTTGCACCTACATCACTATCATGCCTTTACACACCTTAATTTGAAAAGATATAGGGCTGTATTTATAGCATTTAGGTTCATATTCAATAGGTTCTGCTTATCCAAACTGCTGTTGAATTTAAGAATTAGGGTGTTGATTTGGGCTGGTTTTTTTTGTTTTGTTTGTTTGTTTGTTTGTTTGTTTGCCTTAGTTCCAACTATAAACTGTGGTTCAAAAGCAATCAGCGGTTATTCATTGAGTTTGGGTTTGTTTGTTTTTTATCTCATGGTCAAGCTGAGTTCTTTGAATTTTTATCATTCTTCAGGCCAAAATGCAGATCTGCTGATATCAGCCACACACTTTCCCATTGGTGCACATACATAGCTGTAACAGGTTGTAACAATTTTGCTGAAAAAGGAATTAGGTAATAGACTGTCTTGCCACTACTGTGCCAAGAGATTTATTGCTAACACATTTAATTAATTACTTTTATTTGTAAAGTCTTCAATTTTAGTTCTGAATTCATGTGAGGATTAGTCTTATTCAATAAAAATAATTTCTTCACAATCACATGTTAGAGTAAATTAAAAGCTGGAGTATGTGCCTTAAATGTGAAGTAGAAAAGTCAGAGCAGAACGGTCATGCATGAACAGCAACTTGTAGTTTGTACTGCCATAGTAGTGATTCTGTAGCTAAAGCTAAAGCATCTTTTTAATTTAAAAAGTATACAGCCATTTCCAACAAATAAAGAGTTACTGATTTTTTTTTCTTTTCAGTTGATTGTGATGTCTTATACCAAAAAATAAAATAAAATAAAATATTTTCTGAACTCTCTCACACTTGGACCTTGCAGCCCTGGTAAGGTTGGGAGGCTGAATCAGCTGTTGTCCCATAGTACTAGTGTCAAATATTTTCATAGTCAGACAGACACTACGGAGTACTTGTAAGTCACAGCAAATTAGAATTTTTATCAAAAGCAATCATTTACCAAAAAGGTACCTACTACTTTTGGCCTCATTTATTCTCTTTCCACTTAAATCAAGGGACAGAAAATACATATGGGTTTTCAGGAACACTGTGAACAAGAAGTAGTCAAAATGAAAAATTACCAGTTTTCAGATGGTATTTTTTCTATGAACTATTTGTTGACTACCTGAAAATAGTGAACGCCTTTCACAGAAATGAGGATCAATACATACATGAGAAAAATGATGCATTTCTCAAGTAATGTAATTCTTACTGCAGAGCTATGCCTTTTGGTCATACATGATGTACAGGAGGATATGCAAATTATATCTTCTGAGGCAGTGAAATTAGTGAAACAAAACTGTAGGTTGTTAGTGCAGCTTGTGTAGCAGTATTGCACCAAACTGTTCACATTTCTTTAGTAGAGATGGAAGTACCAGAGAGGTGTTGAATAAGGCTTTGTTTCCTTGCAAAACTAATCTTTTTATACACATGCAGACATGCACACATATTAATCATGATTACACTTTAAATCTAGAATCAAATACCATTTGGTTTCAAGCAGACCTTGTCTAGGTGTCAGTAGCTAGGTGTATTTCATGTTCTGGCTGATATTTTATAGGCTATAAAACTGTCTTGCTGTGTAGAGCATTCATAGAAAACTAACATTCTAGTCATGTAAGTCATATAAGGGTGAGTAATGGTAATGTGGTTTTGCAGGAAGAAGGGTAAAATTGTGTGAGAGGAGTTTAGCAAGAAACAAGAATGAGGAGAGAGAGAAACATTAACAGCTTCAATTCCTTCCCAGTCTTGTGGTTTGGGAAGAGATGCTGGAGGCAATTCTGAGAACTAAATTGTTATGGTAGCTTAATTCAATAGACTATATAAAACCAAAATTAGTCTAAGATGTGTCTGTACTGTTAACTTCTAATGTACATTTCCCAAAAGTGATAAAACACTTGAAATGAAACTTTCTATAAATGTTTACTAGCACTGATGCATACCAGTGCAAGAACAGCCCTAACCACTCAGCTCAGGGACTGTTACAAATGGTACAGAAAACGGCAGCAATGGAAGCATAAAACTCCTTGAGACCTCTCTGAAGTTATTCTCTTAATATCTAAGAAATTAATCTGTATGGAAAAGAAAAATATGTATGTACAAGTAATTGTATAAGAGCAAAGATAACTCCTATATCCTACTTAAAAGTGATGAGTGTCTTTTTAAATGAGAGTCCTATTTTTAATTTTTATATACATACAATCATTTTTGCCAAGGTTGGTAAGATTAAGCAAGAATTCATAAATGTTCTACTCAAATAGGATTAGAATATATTCTAAATTCTCATGTTGTGACCATTGAATGTGATGTCTTATGCACAAACATTGGTATTATGTTCTTAACAGACAATAACAATTAGTTAATGAAACTGCTCTACTGTTGGAGGGAAGTTGCCAAAATGTGAATCTGTACAACTGTTTCTTTGGAGCTTAAGACTCATATGAAGGTCTTGCAACATCCAGGGAGTGGAGGGGAGAAGATGGAGAGATGTTCACATAAAATAAATACTGAACTCCCCATTATTATTTTTTGAATATAACTGTAAAACTGTAAATCATTAATTTGACTTGAGTTACACTACCAAAATGTGTGAGAGAAGCATGATTTACAAAAGGTGATGACTGTATTTTAAGGAGCTTAGAGTTGGGAAAAACAGGTTACATCTGATGCCAGATACATAACCTGATTAAACTCATCACCAGATATGTGAATCAAAAATTCTTGAATGAGGAAGAAATGAAAAATATAATATCATGTATTGTCAGGTGCCCTGGAGGAAAATCCTAGAACAGAACAAACCCTTACAGAGTGGAAGTAACTAGAAAGAAATGAACCACTTAGAGTAAAGCAGTACAGAGCTTGCACTGTCTTCCCCATACAACCAGAAGGCGGAAGCAGAACTATATTAGGAAACTTGAGAAAGATCCCTCCCTAAGCTGGAAAGACATTCCAGTTCATATCTTTTTTCTTTAAAAAGACAGGTGTGGAACTTCCGTTCTTTCCCATCACAGATAGCCCAGCTCAACAGTAGAGGGTTGATAAGCCAAGGGGCGAGTCTTGAAAGTCAGTTGACGCTAGAACATGCTAAAAAAATAAATCATTATGGGGCTTCTGTAAGGAGAATAAGGTCTTTTGGCTACCCTTGCCATATACCTAACCTGTAATTCTCTGCAAGTTAGAAAAAAATATGTAGAAAGTTTTCAACTAGATGAGTCATACTCGAGTCATGTCTGTGTGACAAGAAATCAGAAGCTCTAATTCACGTCCGAAGTTGTATAAGGAAACAACAATACCAATACCATGAGAACTCGCCAGGCTGTTTTGCCACATATTAGACCTGGATGAATCATCTGGGACACAAAAAACTCTTTCCCTTATGCAAACGAATATAATGGAAAAAATCTATACGTGTATTTAAGATTAATAGTTATATCTGATCCCTTGATTTCCACAACTTTATTATGGATTTACTGTGAGGTAGTTTAGAGTGGTGACATTTCAGTTCTCTTCTGTAACTCAAAAGGTCTTTGCACTGTTATTCCAGAAACTCCTTACCTTACGATCTTTTTATTCCCGTATAGAAAAGAAATCTTGCTTTCTTCATTGTGTATATAGAAAGTGAACAGACATGCCTTTCCAGAACACCAAAGTATTAAGAGGCACAGATTTGTCAGGAAGCAAGGGAAGTGTAGGCAACACTGTTAGCAGTGGTCTAGAGGATACACAACTAGTTGTGTGATGCACAGCCACACTTCCACTCATCTCTGTCAAGGCTGGAATTGAGTCTGGTCCTGTGCTGAGGTAGAGAAGAACATCCTGTTTACCATATGCCCTTTTCTTGTCCGTTTACCATGGAAATTATGGCACAAGTCGTCAGGAGTACAAGAATGCTTTCACAGATTCACGGTATCTGTTATTTCCATTTACCTTGTAACTTCACTTGCAAAATGTACTCTTGGAATGGACAGTAAAAATAGCCAGTACATCTTGTTTTTACAAGCCATACTCAGGACACTGACAGTTATTTTTATTTTGCTGTTTTAAACCTTGAGTTATTCAATCAAAAAAATAAAAATAATAATAATAAAAAACCCTATGTCTGTAAATTTATTGTAAATGAGAACAGAATTAAATTTGATTTAAACCATTTTTACAGTTTTAGAAGGGGAGAAGAGAAAAGCATATTACAATTTTCTAGCAATATTTTTTTCTTTATATAAACTATGACATTGTCACAATGTAATTGATTAATCTGTCGTGAACTGTGCCTTTCTGTTTCATTCAGTGCTTCTAAGACTGCTTCTCTGGAGAGTACATAAAGTTTCCAGAGATCCGTTTTTGTAATCTTAAGTGGTTAGTCTTTCAGCTCCAGTGCTACCAGTGTGATTTTAATTTATCAATCTGCTGTTCAGTGGAATGCTGTAGAAACACTTCAAAGCCTAAACCCATCACTTATTCCTACACCTGTCAATGACAGTCTTCTGTACTTGTCAAACCAAGTTAAATGACACTCCTGCAATGTATACAATATTGCTAATAAATTGGATAATCAATCACATGTGCATGGTTTGACAGTAGTACCTTGAATACACTGAATTTAAAATGCATTTTTAAGAAGCAAGACTCATTATTCTTGTACTAGGAAAAAGAAAAAAAGAGAAGAAAAGAAAAACATATGGGCATCAAGAATTTCCTAGTCAATCTATACAATTAAAGGACACCTTGGGAAATGGTTCAGCCACTTGACACTGGAAAGCTTTTTCATTACCTTAGTATAATATGTTCCCATGAGAAACATAAGTAATTGGAGATTACTTTAGATGACAGAAAATAGTTTAACAGCCGGAGGAGAAAGGACAGGGAAACATTAAGTAGATTTATTCAGGTTTCTTTCTGTAGAAAAGCTACAATGCAGTATTTTGTTTCTAAAAACCATCAGGCTAACAATGTTAAGTATGGACTGTCCCTGCAGGCACAAGAAGTAGGTTTTTTTAGGAGCAATACTGAGCATTTAGTCATACAGAAAACTGTTTGGGCTAAATTTCACCTTGAACTCCTGGTATCACTCATGCTATTTGGCTGCCATAAATCACTCCCAGACCAGATGATCTCCAAAGTCTGAATATTAATCTTGATGTCTTCACTATCACATGCTTCACAAGCTTTCCTTAATCCTTTACAGGGAAATGTCTAAGGTACTTGATAGTGCATGGGCTGTTTTGAACATTTGCCCAGGTTTTGCTTCAAATTCAGGTTGGAGAGTGAATTCAGAAATTTCCCCAAAAAACATTTAATTGGGAAAATGGTTTGGGGGAGAGAGGACAAGCATAAAGAAGGGAGGTATCTGAAGATGAAAAAAATACAGCCTAATAATATTGCAGATAAATTCTGCCTAGTGCTTCCAGAAAGATACTTTGATGGGTACAGGAAATGAAGTACTGTGTGTTAGCCAAACTACTTTATGTACACAAGTCTTGCTTGGGCAAAATGTACCTCTTTGGACTAAGATTTCCCAAAAGCTTTTCATTTTTACAGAAAAAAAATAATAATAATAATAATCTCCATTTACAGTACTACATTCCTTTCTGTACTTTTTAATATCTGATTCAACATCTTCCCACCTCAGAAAAGTAAATAAATAAACAAAAAATCCAAAACAACATCAAAAGAAAATAGATACTATCTTGCACTTATTAATTGAATGAACACACAGGATAAGAATAATATTTTATTAACTTATCTTTACAAAACTATTGTGAAGATTGATCTGTAATCAAAATATCCTAATCGTAGGTTATATCCAGTTATTTGGCATTTTGGGACAAGTGTTTAGGGGTTAAGGTGGTATTTTTTTATTTTTTTTTAACCATACATATTTGCCATTATAACTGCAATATGGAAATGAATGTCCTCCTCTGGCTTCCTCTTTTTTTTTTTCTTTTTTTTTTTTCCTGTAAACCTACAAGAATTTGTTAGCTGAAGGAATCACTGACAAAATTTGTCAGCAACAAGCAGACTCTGGAGACTATTGTCTTTCTCTGCAGAATATACAGCCTAAACTGCAAAACAAAATGTCCTTTCAATGCTACCAGCATCTTCAGCCTTAACTAAAATTAAGATTGGATTATTTATAAATTAAAGGTGGGATTCAGCCCACACATTCCCCTAGCTTTGGAATCTTAGTGAGTTTATCAATTAACATGTTAATTAACATAAATTAAATTCTTTGGGGAATGTGGGTAACCATCCACTGAAAAGTGGCCTGAAGTCTCTGCTTTTTTTTTCAATAACTCACTGAAGTCATTACCATCTGACTGATTTTCTAACAGGAAAATTTTCATTTCCCATTGCTTATTCCCCAAATCATCTAGTTATGCCCTCTTCAACTCTTTTTTTTTTTTTTAATATCATGCCAGTTTAGACTGATTCACTTTTGCACTCAACAGGAGCAATTTCTAACACTCTTTTTACATGATAAGAGAAATGATTTTACAAGTGACTGGAATACTAGTTTCAACCATTACATTGATATGTGTCTCCTAAAAAGAATTTGATTGAAGGAATATTGCTTTTGTATTTAATATTTTTATCCAGCCCTGACAACAGAGAAGCAACTGACAGTGGAAATGGTGATAGTACTGTCAATTGAATTAAGATATATTATGCCTGGTTTGTCAACATTTATGATTTACAAATAAATCTCTGTACCTGTGGAAAGAAAAAGTGATATTAGCTAAGGGTGACTCACATGCAAGACAAAATATCTTGTTGCCATGAAAATTGCATAAGCTCTTTCTGCTGTTCTGCATTAACTCTTCTAAAAGCAGAATAACTTCACTGCAGTTAGTTACACTAACTAGTGCTGGGAGCAAAGTAGATTAAAACAGGGTGTGACTGTTAGTTTGTAAACATCTACCGTGGGCATACAACAAAGAATGCAAGAAAGGTTATACTGTGACAATATATTTTCAATATACAATATCATCAAATAAAGATATAACGTCTAGAAGTTTATTTCAGAGATGCAAAAGCATAATTTTGCATTTGCCTAACTGACATATGCACCTGCAGGTGTGCGTAGGACAGTTGAATGTATACAGCATTATAGCTCTGAAAATCTGGTCTTTGGGGAATGCTTTATTCTTCAGGCACACTGAATTTAAAGCAGGCTAATAGTTAAGTGAGATGAAGCTAAAAGGGACAACTTGTACAAGATTGTCTTGTTGATACTGGGTCAGAAAAAGCAACTATGACTTTTGCTTAACAGAAACACATTTTATTGATGAGTTTTTCTTGCCTCAGTGTGACCATTAGGATGCCTTACTGTCTTCTGCCTTAATAGTAGCAGCATGCACACAGGTCTGCTGCTAAAGCTGCAGAGGTGTCATGTTTGTGGGTAAGTAATCTGACTGTTTACAGCGCCATTATGAAACTGCTGACTCCACCAGTTCACAGGCTCGTTTAAACCTTTCTCTGCTTCCAACTTGCTGAGTGTTTGGTATTCCACACTGCACGAGTGATTTCCTGCAGCCTGCGTAACGCAGGTTGGTGGGTTGCTAAGGAATTACTCTCAAGAGGTTAAAAGCCCTGCAGTCACCTTGATCTCAGTGCCCGTGATTATCTGTGCTAATTTTCTGCTTCATTTTTTATACCACAGCACTGACCAAAGCTTATGTCTGTCCCTTGGCATACGTAAGTGCAAATAATTACAGCTGTACATAGAGAGATGTACTAGTTGCTTTCACAGTGTAATTTCTTCAGCATATTATTACAAGTGAAGCATCATCATTCCACTTAAAAAAAATAGATAAAAGGACATTGATGTTGGTTTGAAAATCAGAAGAGATTTATTTCTTCTAGGTCATCCATTTGGGATTCTTTTCTTTGTCTCTGGCTCACAGCCTTTACAGTACACTTGCAAGACAACTGCTTCACAATGAAGAGCACTAGGAGTTGCCTTTATAAAACCCCAGACCTCTAACAGTTTCACATGATGTCTTGTATCCATGGGCTGTTAACCCAGCAGTCAAAGCAAAGGACACTTAATCCGAGTTAACGCTGCTGCTGCATTGCCTGTGCTGCCACTTCTGCAGGTAAAGTTTCAGAGAGGGAGAAACAGATCTAGACCATGAGTATAATCAAGGATCCACAACAAGATTTTCCAAAGCTTTAGACCTACCCTCCTTTACCTGTCTTATTCCATAAGGACGAGCACTTACAGACAAGGTTCTACAGTGCTATTCTCCTTCCATCATTCTAATGGATAGCATAGAAGGATAAATGTCTTATCTCCAAGACCAATTCAGTCACCTTTCTTTAAGAGAACTAATGAGAAAGGGAAAGAAAGAAGTGAACCCTTTGCTCTCTTGAGAGTTCACAGTAGTCCATTCACATCTGCTATCCTGACCTTGAGGGTGAAGAAGCTGGTGCCACTACTTTGCCAGTGGTCCCAGATAAGGAGTCACTTTGTGTGCAGAACTGGCTCTCTCCTGCTCCACATGAACAGCATTTCCACACAGAAATGCCTTTTGCCAATGCAAAGAGTTCCTGAGTGACCTGTGGGGAAAGCAGAAAATCCCTTCCCACCTCCTACTAGAGTCCCCACACCCATGTTGTGGGACATGGAATTTAATCAGCAGGAACTCCTTGAATTGTGAAGAAGATTTCACTTACAATAAACTCAGAGTAGAAAAGGAATGAAACCAACACCTGTTAGCCTGTTAACTGGGCTAGCAGGTCACACTGTTATAAGCCACAGTATGTTTGAATTTCATATCCCAATCAGAGGGTACTAATTTTTTGGCAGAAAGATGAATAGGATAAACAAATTGGGTAATGTTTGCTGCAGCTGAAGACATGGGTATGCTCATTTCAGAGATTTACTGCCATGCAACATTCAGAAAACCTACAGTTACTTCTTATCTTAGTAGCAATAGATGCTACTGAAATAAACCATACAAAAATGCAGAGCAGCTTAACTTTAAAGTTAGAGGCAACATCTGTATTACAGTCATTTAGATAGCTTCTCCTGTAAAACACTTAATGAAAACTGCTGGGGTTTCTCCACATGAAAAATAAAAACATAATCGTAATCCTCCTCTTCCACATTTGTTGCAGCCTTTAAAAGTTTTTATCACACAATGAATGTTAATAAGCAACATGTCTCTGGGCAAACGTAATAACAGTATCAGATGCTTGTGAAGCAATGAAATATTTTTAGAAGGCAATGGATATAGGCAACCTATGAAAGTTTGCAAAAATTCATAGATTACATTGCCATGTGATAATCAAATTCCAAAAAGTGCTACTTTTTTTCTGGTCCCACAGATAACATTAGACCATTTGGAGAATGATGGGTTGAAATTGTCACTGATAAAGCTGAAAGAACATAAAGTGGTTGATTTTCAAGGCAGAAGTTACCTGAACAGGGAACAGGACAAAAGAACAAAATTCTTAGGGGCTGATTGATGTGCAAAACTGCTTCTCTTAAAAGAGAAGTATTATTTCAAATTTTACACTAAATTAAAAAATAAAATGTGCTAAGCCACATTTTTCAATATAAAAATACTGTACATGAGGAATACTGTGTGACAGGATCTCCTCAAGGGCAGAGTGTGAGGAGGAGGTAAGGAAGGAGAGAAACATTTGGTTACCATACCAGAAACTCCTTCCTGCATCTTCTCTAATGAAAATACCCAGACAACAGCATCCAAAATTTCTACTATCTACTCTCATCTGTGAAAACTTCCCCCAATCACTCAACCCCCTCTCAAGCCTATTGACTTTTTTCCTAGCCCACTTAGATCTCTGCCTGAGACCTCCCACCCTGCCATGTCCCTCCAGTGCCACTGTTCCCAGGAATGTGAGACTTTGAAATTTCTCTGTCATGGTATTTTGCATATGAAAAATGTAATACTACAAAAGCCAAGTGAAAGGCCAGCCTTATTCTGTCCTACCACCCAGGGCTGAGTTTCCACAGAAAAGTATAGCTGCCCTTCAACCTTACATCAGTTGATAAGAGAATTATTGTTCATTGGCTTCATGGTCTTTAACCTTGAAAATTTGAATTTATTTCATCTTTATGCAAATAAAATTAATGTCACTCCAGGTGAAAGGTTTCATGTGACATGCCTTTTAAATTTAATCTTTTTTCTTCAAGCTGTCTGTCTTCTTCTACTTAAAAATACAAACTGAATATTAAGTACAGGAATTGCAGCTAAAGAAAAACATTAGCAAACTGTGAATAGACGTAAATAAAATCGTAGCTTTACTACCTCTTAGTTCCATGTGGACAGGCTGTGGAGTGAAAGACAAAATAAGAATTGTTGCATAGTTTAGGGAAAATTTTGCTACAGTTGTTTTAAGGTAAAATACAGAAATGTGATTGTTATACAAGATCTAAAAACTATTACTTAATGTTATTTTGGTTTCTTCACCACATTCAGCTTACCTTCTATGTTCTAGTCTCCCAAGGCTGTTTTATTTAGTGAGTATTTCATGTAAAATGCATGTAGAGTTTTTCTTTCTCAAATAATTTACTGACAGGACTACAGTCATCTTCTCATCTGATGAGTGTGATGATCTTCAGTGCTGGTCCAGCATTATGTGGGTAGACAGCATGACTTACCCTATCATTAGAGGCTTGGGCACATGCATCCAAGGCGGAGGTGGAAATTGCCCCTCATATCTTGCTCCTTTGGTGGGTGTTTTTTTGAGTTTCAGACAAGGCAACCCCAAGATGAAATAATAACTGAGGTAATTTAAGCCTGAAAACCATTTTTTTTCCTTTTTAAGCAGTCAGCCTCTGAGACATAGCAAAGGGAATGAAAGGGGAAAGAAACTTTATGTTATGAGGGAAAATAAACCCAAAGAACTTCAGAATTCTTGACCTATACTTTAAATTGTGCACTAAAGAACAACAACAACAAAAAAGTTGAAGACATCTTGTTCAATATTGAAGAGCAGAAATTAACCAGAAGTCCATTCCAGTTGAAGACACACTTTGATAATATGTAGCTACCACCATTCACCTCCCTTTATTTTCAGTGAATGTTTTCCTCTCTGCTTTTTCCTTCCTTCCTCTCTCCTTTCTACTTTTCTTTCTTATTTAAATTTTGTCCTTTTTTGTGATATTTTCTTTCTTCATGCCTCTCATGCCTTAATATTCATAATTGTCTTACTCAAGCAAGTGAAAAACATGGTTTCTCTTCCTACTCCTTAATCAGGCAAAGTACAAATCCCTTGTGACTTTTCAGTGCAGACCATTTATTTTTAATTCTCTTTTTGGTTGTGTGAGATAGACTTCATTGCTATTTCTTTACCATAAAGGGAGAAAGTGAATAATGGAATGCAAACATAGGAAGAACAATGCAGGATCAACTTTGCAATTGACAATGTTAAAAAAAAAAAAAAAAAGGTTTCCTCTGGACTTTTCCAATTTCCTACTTATATCTGTTTACCTTGAAGGTGCCTTTTTTACCCAGACTGGTATGTGTATTCCCTTCTGAACATGAGGAAAGGTGTCTCTAATACTTTTTGCTTGCATCATTCATTTTCCTAACTTTTTTCCTTTTCTTTTTATAATTGTTTAAATCTTCACAGATGAAAGATTTGGTGAACTCAAGGATCAGTAGTCCAACCATTTTAATGGTTTTCATGAATCAAATTCATTGTTTAATCTCTGTCCTTGCCTACTCACTCTTACCAATCTTTCACATATTTAACAATCTTCCTACACCACTGACTATGCTATGTTAGCCCAGCAAAAAAGAGGGCTTCAGTATTAGAGTGCTCACTTCATTTGATCACTCAGAAAATTACACTATAATGATCCTCTAATTACAGAGCTTTGTGCTGTGTTAAATCCTTTCTATATACTGTTTTCACTATTCTGCTTGCCCCAGACATTTCCAAATTCCATTGGAATTTGGAAATTTCCCATTTCCAAATTTACTACATAGACAACAGCATTGGCAAACATAATGCAGTGTTTGGTTGAGGAAAAGTGAAAGGACTTTGAAAAATGACTTGGAATGTGAGATTAGGCCATTACCACAAATGTTTTAACCAATGCATATTTTTCTATAAGTCAGTTCATTCTTCTTTTTCTATGTTTTTCCACAGGGGTTATGTCTTTGACTATGATTACTACAGAGATGATTTCTACAATAGGTATGTGTGGTTATATTTTTGTACATCCTACACCATTTCTATTGTTTGTTTATAATGTAATCACATCATTTGGTTAGGTAGGTCTGTTTTGATTTTACAGATTATTCATTTCATCATTTCTATTGTGTATCAGAAGAGGATTATCTGAATATATCACAAACAGAGAAGATTACCACCCAAAGTCTGCTCATTAAACAGTTCTTTTGTTATTAGCTTTCTCTGAGAGATTCTGGGGCATTTTCTGTGCTGAAAAAAATTAATGGTAGCTTAATTGCTTACTGTTTCTTCCTACAGAATTCTTCCAGGCTTACTTTCTCTGGAGCATATAACAGCTGTAAAATTTGTCAGTATTGATGCTCATGTCTTTTTCTTTCATCCATGTGTATGAAAAGATGTAGACTGTCTCCTGAAATATGTGTTTTTTCAAGCATCATCCAAGAATGTTTAGAAGTCTAGGAGGACCTTGAGGGTAGTGAGAACACAAGTTGAACAGCATGTATATTTCCATAGGAGGAAAGGGAGTGTGGATACCTGAGCAGTTGGAGACTCGTGCTTTGAGTGTGTTCACACAGCCTAGCTCGGCGCTGTAGAAATATTATTCATTCAGATATAGCAGAATCACCAAAACAAAGGTTTAACATGCATGGCCACAGATAACCAACTCCTGATCCAGCAATGTTGCATCTCTGCATTACAGTAGCCTGGTTTAGCATAGGCCAAATGAGTTGGAGGACAACACAACATTGCTCCACCAACCTGAAATCTGAGATTTCTTTTACATGTTACAGCAGACAACAGCAGAGGTTTACACCCTTTACACCAAATTAAGTTGTCGTGTGCTACGTACCTTTCTCCTTAGAAACATGGTAGAAAAAGTACAGAAACAATATATTTTTTGTTTGTTTGTTTGTTTTCTGGGATTTATTTTAATTCAAGCCACTTGATCCATTTTCTTGTATAAATAGCTATGCTCACCTTGGACAGAGCTAAACAGAGTGAGCTGGTTTTTTTTTACACATGGAGTAAAAGCAATTAACTCCATTTAATCCTGCTGAGTCCAGCCTTGACAGTAGGAGTAGCTCCTCTCCCAAAGGAAGTTAACTTCCACAGGCTTGTGTTTACTTTCCCCAAGGTTGCTTCTCTGAATTTTATCAGTGGATTTCCAGGTACTTTAGGTCAGAAAAGGGTGGCAAACCTGGTTACTGTTGTGAAATAAAATCTGTATGAAGACAGACAAGATCAGGACTGCACAATTTAGAAGGTGGGGGGAGAACAGGCATTTTGTATGCATATCAGTGATTATTGAGACAAAGTATAATTTTTGAACTGAATCACAGAATCACAGAATCACAGAATCACAGAATCACAGAATCACAGAATCACAGAATCACAGAATCACAGAGTGGTTTGGGTCGGAAGGGCCATTAAAAAGCCTCTAGTTCCAATCCCCTGGCCATTGGCAGAAACATTTCCTGGTTACTCAAAACCCTGTCCAACATGAACTTTAATTCCAGGGAGGGGGCATCCACAACTAGTCTAAACCTACACTTTTTAAATTTAAAACTGTTACCCCTCATCCTGTCACTACACTCTCTGATAAAGAGTTCCTCCCCATGTTTCCTGTAGGCATGCTCCCCATCAAGAAATGAGCATTTCTGTTAATCTTTTTCTCATATTACAAGCACAAGAGCAGGCAGTGTACTTCAAAACTGATAAAAGGATCTTTTTAAAGAGAGCATATCATTGAAATATGTAGAACTTCATGCAATAAAATGCCAAGACCAAAAGCTTTGCATAATTTCAAAATAAAAGTCAAAATAGCAATACTAGATAACAGTCCTTTTTCACATTTCAAAAAGGAAACAGTTTTTCATTGCACTGCATTATCTAAACACAAACTATTGAAAGCTAGAAAGAAAATCATATTAAAAATATATATAAATCAACTTACATTTCTTCTGAAATATTTTGTTCCATTCATGTCAAACGGGAGACTGTGACCAACCTGATCCAATATAATAAAAAATATGAGTGACAACAAACCATAATATTTCTTCAAAAATTAAAAAAAAAAAAAGTGTTCATATTCAAACAGAATTTTTTAGTTATGCTTGCAATAGCTAGAAACTGCTTATTTAGTCAGAATATTCAAGGCCATGATGTTCAAGTTCAATGGGAGAGACAGGACCTTTATGACATGTTGTAAGTAGCTATGTGAAAGAAAAGATTTTGTACTGTCTGCAGGATTATGATACAGACAACGGAAAGGTTCACAGGATTTAAACAATAGGTGTTTACTTGACCGAAAAAGGGATAGAAGACTTGATTTTTCTTCCTGATCCATATGCTATTAGACAGTATGGTAGAGAGAATTTCTCTCTCTGAGTTTCTTATGTGTCTGTTTTCAAATATGTTTCTATTGTATCTATCCACCCGGTAGGGGGACAGTGTTTAGAAATGTGGATATTAAACATACAGTTATAAATCTGTGAACAGAAAAAAAGATATTTCCTGAGAATATTGCTTGTCCCTCTACTGTAGTTTCAGAACTGTAAACCTTCACGTTCTAAATTTTTTCTCCTGATTTGTGTTCATCTTTCATGTTCTAAACAAATCTGTAGATTTAATTGCTTTTTCTGTTGCCTTTGTTTTCTTCTGTGCAGATTAATCAACAGCTGTTGATAACTGTGTTTTCAGGATTGGGTTCCCATTCTGCTTGGGAACACTAGTTGATGTTGGTTATAGAGCATCTTCTAGTGACTGTAGTGGTAATTCTCTGAATACATACTTACTACAGTGGTTTTGGTTTGAACAAAACTAACTTTTTTATTATTATTAGCTGTGCTTTAGTATTTCAGTGATTCTAGATCAATTCATTATCCAATAAAGAGAAGATGATGGGCCTTCATTTCTGTCAATTCTAATGGATATACAGTTCCCTCATTAGAAACTGCAGGATATTTCTTTATGGTTATGGTCAACTTCCAAAAAGTTCATTTATTTTTCAATCTATAAGGACAGCAGATAGATAGAAAAGTAGAATCCAAGCCATGCATGTAATAAAGGAGCTGAAATGTGACTACAACAAAATGTGCTGCTATTAGTTGTGCGTGATGAAATGATTTGGACCTGTGGAAAGCAGGTTATGGATTTTCCATAGGGCAAATAACAGAGTCCCATGGAGCACCCTTCATTTAAATGATGCAAAATCTGAGCTATGCACTGGGCTGTGACTAAAATACGAATATAGCACTTAATGTGCATAGGTCCTTGAAGTCTAGTTTGACTGTGATATAAAGTGATTATGATCTTAAAGGGTAATTTTCTCAAAGATAATAAGAAAATTTAATTGACAAGGCTTCCATGACATGAAACCACAGAAGGTTTTATGGAGTCCAGCTGACTTCATCTTTTCTAGGTTGTTTGATTATCATGGCCGTGTCCCTCCCCCACCCCGTGCAGTGATACCACTGAAGCGTCCTCGTGTGGCTGTGACAACAACTCGCAGAGGCAAAGGGGTTTTCTCCATGAAAGGAGCATCACGATCCACCTCAAGTGGGGCTTCTTCCTCAGGATCCAAATGTGAGTTGTTCATATGAGTTGGATTTTATTGACACAGTGATCATATTAATTTCTGCAAGCAGACAGCTTCCAATATATACCACTTTTGTAGTTATTTCTTAGACTTAGCATGTAGTTTGAAAAACTTGTTTAGTTACCAAAGGTGCCCCACCTTTCCTGCAAGTCAAAGAAAAAATTGGTGTAACTTTTGAAGGAAATCCTGTCAAAAACCTGTGATCCTTGGCCTCGCTTACTTGGCCTCAGAAGAAGCCTGTTTAAGATCTCCTATAATCCTGACTGTTTATGCACCATGAGGTCTTGTGAACAGATGATCATAAAGCAAAGCTAATAATCTTGTTATAGACAGACCGAGGCACACTGCTTTTTGTTGAGATGTGAGGGTTGTTTCCACTCATATGAGATGCGTGGAGGGTGGCCTGGGGCTGGGGAAGGAGGGAGGTTGGGTTGTATTTTTTTTTGCCAGTGTTTCCTTTGAAGGTAGAAAAGGCAAAATGTATTTGCCTGTTCTACAAGGGAGTGCAAAATAAGATTGACAATTTGGGGTTATTCAACCCCTTCTTAGCAAGTTGGCCTTAGAAGAGCTGTTGAACAGCAGGTATTCCCTCCTACATTCTCACCTACCTCCCCACCCTGTAGTATCTCCCAGGAACTTCATTTTCCTCTCCGTGCATCTTTCAGCACCCACCTGTCTTCCCCTGCCCCTTATGTGGAGTGATACTGCCCTTGGAAGCGTCACTGGAAGAGGAAGAGAAAGATCAGGTAGGGATCAGATATTAGAAAGAATGAAGGGACTTCAATAAGGCACTTGCAGTACCAAACTGGCCAAACAGTACCAACGAAAGTATCATGCTGTTTTACACACAAGCATAAAGTGAATCCACCAACAGTACACCTTTATGGAAAAGGGGATGATTATGGCATCAAGATGAGATAATTATATACTCTGAATGAATAACCTATCCAAATCTCACACACTAGCATCTAACAAAGAAAACAGAACTCTAGTGAGTCCACTAGGATCTATTCTTGATTCTGTTGTATGAACTGATGATATTGAAGACCTTGAAAGAAAATGTGTAATAAATATGCATGTGGCTGAAGGAATGGAAGGAATGGATAAGCAGAGAAAGAGTAAGAGAAAAAGATGATGCTGTACACTGGGAACAGGGAGCTCAGGCCACTTCTTGGAAGGGATGACGTTCTGGGAAAGAGGATCTGTTGTCTTGACAGTTGAATCACACACAAGTCTCTAGGGAATGAACTAGCTAGATGTCTGTTACCAACAGTGGGAGCTTTGATACCTAGCATGCAGGAAAACATAAATCTAGGTGTTGTATTATAAAGCTCACTCGCACCCTAAGGGGTTGTCTGTGAGTGGTAACGCTTCCTTTGTTCTCTGGAGAACGAACATATGTCTAGATCGTTTTCATACACATCTTGAATGAATACACTTGTTCATTTACATTCTTTTTCATTCCTCAAATACTGAAATATGATTCCTAATATCAATTTAAATGAAAGCGTACAACTCAAGATCTTCACTTTAGTAGATATAAAATTTAAATTATTTTGCTAGTCTTTTCCACGCCTTGAGTCTTTGGATTTTTCCAGAGTGAATCAAAGCTTTAGTAAGTATATACAGTTATAGATTCACTCATTACAACTCCTTTGTTCATTTTTTACCAATGTTTTATCCGCATGAAAAGTTAGTAGTAACAATGCATTTAATTCACTACTTGTACTAAAGGGTGGTCTAATAAGAATGGGCTTTTTGAACAAACTTTGTCTCAAAGAAGATGAATTATTTTCAGATTTTTTTTATATATTTTTTTTCCTTGTTGTCTAGAACAAGAATAACTACAGGATACTTCTAGAGAGCCAAAGACCTTAGTGTATCTCAAGAGATATCACGGAAATGTCTCACCTAGAAATCTGGATTTTCATTGTAATGAATGTGACACAGCATTTTACATTAACGTATAGATATCTGCTCCTGAGAATAATCATCAAATTTGCTTTAGTACTCATCCTGCATTTCAGAAAATATTTCATAGTCCTATGTCAGGGATTAAATAGTGTTTACTGCAGATTGCAGGATTCAACCTTAGTGCAAGTATGAGTACCCAAAGCTACTTCCTGTAAAAACTCCCAGACATTGCCTGTGCAACATGACGGATGTTGACTGCAATCAGGAGTTTGGAGATCCCAGCAGGCAGTGTTGTGCCTCAGTGAAAGTAACCTTTAGTGTATGCAGTTGTTATGTGAATCTTGTCAGTCTTACATCTCCAAGTGACAAGATCATCTTTGTGTCCGGGTCTTAACACTGAAAGGAGAGCTGCAAGTTGCATCACTAAAAACATGGGCCTTCATTTTGACCCCTGATGAGTTCACCCTCAGTTCTTTACAATGGCAGTTGGAACACAACTGCAGAGAACGTTTATTTTGCTGGACAAAATGAAAGAAAATACTCTTTTTGCATGCAGCACACCTGAAAATAAATTGGTTGGTTTTTGTTTTGTTTTGTTGTGTGTTATTTTTTTAAAGAAAAGTAAGGCTCACAGTATACTGACTTTCATGCTTGATTTCCCCATAGAATTATATCACTGCTTGTCAAGTCCAACCAAACCATCTTAAAGGTAGAAACAGGATTTTGTTGACTTGGGCAAGAATGTAATCAGCTTATTGTAAGACGTTTATCGGAGAAATAACCAAGCTATTCCCTGAGGGGCTTCAAACTAGAAAGCAGAGAATGTATGCCATTTATAGGAAAAGTTTGTTATAATGAATTGTGGGATGAAGCAGGTTTTATTTTTTTGCCTCTTACTCTACAGTGCTAATATGAACCCCTTGAACTAATGCACTGTTGATTCTAATTGTAATTTATTGCTAAATACATAAAGGATCTCTTCAATAAGAATAAATGTAGTTTGTGGGAAGGAAGCTATTTTTGTCTTTAATGACATTCAAGGCCAAATCCAACTTAATGACACATTCCTATGTCAAAATGGCGTTGCATATGCTTGAAAGATTTCACCCCCAAATAGCAAAACTCTCGTGAGATCACATGCTTTAATAGAGTTTTCAGGTTTGAGTAGCAATCTCATAGGCATAGCTGCTTTCCACACTCAAGCTGGATCCAGAAAATGAACCCATTTATGTAGTAGTAAATGTCAGAGCACAGTGGACCCCTCTGTGAAATCAGCAGAATTAGAATGACTTATTTCTGAAAACCAGCAATCCAAAGACAGAAGTTTGTTGCCATACACAACAAAGATCTTACAAAAGTATAATACCAAAAATGCCTTTTTCACTGATAAGAACATCTGTGAAAATAATGTCTGCCAGTGCAGTAAATTATTTTTCTACCAAGAAGGGACAATATGTGTGCTGAGTTTGCTTCCAAAACACAAAATAAGTTAGGAGGATTCGATTTCATTTTTGAATCTATGCTTGTTCTAGGATTAGTTGACAACATTTTCTTTTCTTTTTAACTCCAAAAATAGAAAAAATAAACAAATCAATCTTTTCACATTATCAGAAGAAACTCATAAAGTAAAACACACTGGTGTGGAAACTACACGTGGTAGTTTTTCACATAAATGGTATGAAGCAACAGATGAAGATAGTTAGCACTCAAAAAAATGCTCACTTGTTCTGACAACATAGAAACTGATGCTCTTGGAGTATACACTTTTTTTTTAATGCACCTGAAAACAAGAGGAAAACAATAATCTATTTTTTTTTATTATCTTTGTGCATGAGATTAAGGAGTAGATACAGAAGAGGTTACAATATGTGCTGAATTATTCCTTAAAATTAATTAATTTTTACTTTTATAGTTTATGTTTAACTTCATCAACTAACCCATTTTTCAATGAAATCTGAAGTCATATTATATGATAAAGCATTTTATATTAAACTTGAAGAGCTCAGATAAAAATATATGACATTTCTTTCCAAAGAAAACTGAATCATGCTTTGTGGGTGAATCAATTTTTATGTCAAAAAAAAAAAAAAGTTTCACAAATATTACTGTAATTCAACAGGAGCACTTTCATTTCTAAAAATATAACTGTCCTCAATTTTAAATCTCTTTGACCTGGGTGCAGCTTGTCTCTTTTACTGCAAGATGTTTAAATGAAAGATGCATTCTAGAAAACTCTTATATTTATAGCAGAGGACTGGAAAGGGTTACTGAAGTAACTTCCTTGCTTTTTTAAGAAACTACACCATCTAATCCTTTCCAAACAAATTAAGCTTCACCTTAAAGACAGTTGGGGTTTAGGTTTTTCTATTTCTGTTTCTTCTCACCTCCAGCTTAAATTTTTTTCTCATTTGTTCATATCCATGTGCTGTGCCAACACTGTCTTAGCTTAAAAGTTTTATTCTTTCATGTTCTTCTGTCTCAGGCAAACACACAAAGTTCTGTCACATTACAGGTTTTCCATTCCTGTGGTCATCTTCATGGGCCTTCTCCCCACATATCTGCTAGAATTCAGTGTTTCAGTCTGTATGTGGTATTCCAGATAAGCTCTCACCAGGTCTACAATGGCATTGATATTTTCCAATCTTAAGAAACACATTGTTTTACACATCCTAGTATTGCATTTTCTTTTTCATGGGTGCCTTATGATAGCCTACTGTCAACCTGAGATTACAATTATACCCAAGGTTAATTCTGTTACTGTCTTTTTCAGCTGATGAGTTTTCATGTTAAGAGCAAGAGTTCCACTGTTAGTCAATCAAGTGCAGATTTTTTTCAGTGCAATTGAATTTCATCTTTTTTCTACTGTAGCATTCCTTAAAATCACCTGATTCATTCTTCCATTCCAGTTTACTCTGAATAAATATCTTCCAATTTCCTGTCATCAGCAAATTTTATTTGTTTAGTTATTTTTTTCTTCAGTTTTTTGAAGATTTTTAGCTATTCTGATGTCAGTGCTTGAGGAATTGCATCAATATATTTTTCCCTTTCAATACATGCATTTTTGTCATCTGCTGACCATTGCTTATCTGCTCATATAGAAACAAATGTAAGCTCCTTTATTTTCCTGTACTTTAACTAAAAAGCAGATGAGCAAACACTTTAAATATATGCATCTCTGTTCTTATGTTTATGACCTACTTCTTGCATGAGATCAGTCTGAAAAAAAATTAAATGAAAATCAGTTAAAGTTTAATGGATAATTTCCATACTCAAAGCAAGACACCTGAGGTACAGTATTTACAGTCTTTAGATTTTGGCTGTGTTATAACACTGCGCTTAAAGACTCTACAATTATTCTCAAGCTCTATACCACAGAATCACAGAGACACAGAAACACAAAATCACAGAATGTCTGAGGTTGGAAGGGACCTCTGAAGGTCATCTGGTCCAAACCCCCTGCTCAAGCAGGGCCACTTACAGCAGGTTGCTCAGGACCATGTCCAGATTACTTTTGATGATCTCCAAGGATGGAGACTCCACAACCTCTGCTGGTGTCTGACCATTCCCACAGCAAAACTAACAAACTACACAAATTAAATAAAAAAATAAAAATTAATTAAATTAATTAATTAATTAAAAAATAAAAATAAAAGGAAAGAAGGGGGGAGGATTTTTTGTGTAGAGGGAATGTCATGTGTTTTAATTTGTGCCAATTGTCTTTGTCAGTACAGCAGTACTGTGAAAAGTTTGGCTCCTTCTTCATTTTCTCTTGCACTGGGGAGCCCAGAACTGGCCACAGGACTCCAAATGTGGCCTTATCAGTGGTGAGTGGAGGGGAAGGATCACCTCCCTCAACCTGCTGGCAACACTCCTGCTGGCGCATCCAAGGATATTAATGGCCTACTTTGGCATAAAGGTGCATTGCTGGCTAATGATAACTTGGTGTCCACTCAGACCTTAAAGTTCTTCACAACTTGTCTTTAGTAATCTCTGTTTACTACAGAAATACCTAGTGCAATGTAACTGAGAGTGGAATTTCTCTTGGAGAATGATTTTGAAGATTTGCACAGTTCCCTGAAAATTAAGAGGATAAGTGACTCGAATAACTACATTCACATTGTAAGGTTGGAACTGGGGTGGACATTTGGAACTTGGTATGGATTTGTTGAAAATCTGTCCCCTTTTTTCTTTCAGTCCTTTTTAACATTAACTTGAAGTGATTCACTGTATAATGGAATCTCCTATTTAATAACCTTATTTAATGTAAAAAATAAGTTGCAGATTCAGTGTCCAGAATTTATGCAAATACTTTTGGCATTAGGGGAATCTTGCAGGAAAAAAGTGGTAGCAATAATGCTCCTCTGCAGTTTTTAACAT
>NC_137695.1:133749332-133906832 GCF_964034855.1 Anser brachyrhynchus
CATGAATGTTAATAAAACCTCTTCACCCAGTCCCTTCAGTATAATTAACTTACATGTTAATTATAATAGTAAGTTTATTTGGGCTGAATACAGCAGATGAGCTCTTGATTTGCTACAGCCTTAGCTTACTGAGCCTTACTGAGTTATCCTATTCCTGGCCATAACCAACCAACCAAGCTGGAGTTTTCAAAACTCTGAATGGCAGCTAAGTGTGAATAGTATCTTAACCTAGGGATTCTGGGTAAACTAATAAATTTTGAAGATGATCGCAGACATCAGTATTAAATAAAGAATACAAAACTTCTGGCCTTCACAGAGCAAGCAGTTCAGGCGATGCAAGCCAGATACTATGGATAGTCAGAGATGAGAAGAGTCCAGAATACCTACTTCTGCCAATCTCTGTCAAACACAGAAACAAGAATTCCAATTTCTTCGCCCAGGCCACTTTCCTTCTTGCTGGACTGCACTGTCTAGTTCCCATGTTTGTGACACCTGTGATTTTGGCATTTTACACAGCGACCCACAGAACGGAGAGAATACAACCTCAGTTTAGCAGCTGTGCAGCGCTTTAGGAGATAGATAAGGAAACATCTTTGCACCAGGAGGCAGCAGCAGAGTAGTTTAACAACCTGGCTACCACACAAAAGCCACTACTGGCTCTTTTTGTCTGGCTTCTGAAGGCAGGAAGGCTTTTGTCATCATTGGTTTCACATCTGCATCCAGACACCAATTTGTTCGGCAATTACTAAGTATGGAACAGTTTTATATAGACTGGAGACTACTACACCTTTAGGCTATTGAGCTCCTATAAAAACTGCAAAAAAATGGAAGAACTTTTATTTGTTTCTACTGAAAGATATTGCTGAAGAAGCTCACTCCTTCTAGGAGAAAAAGCTTGAACCTTACTGGAGAATCCACAGAGGAGGAAAAACTCGACTAGTGTTTCTTCTGAGGTGTGAAATGCAAAATCCTTCTAAAGTACTTCTTACAGCTAGGACGTTCAGAACATGACAGCACATTTACACGTTCTCTGTAACAGTTGAAGCATGATCTCACACTGCTGCTTTATGCTAAATGACTTTTAGGTCAATCAACCGTAAGAAAAATAAACTAGAAATTAGTCCTGATGCTAACAGAATTACTTGCTCACTGAAGAAGTCTGCAATTTCTGTGGTTTACACTGAATACAGCATTAGGTCTGCACAAGGCTAATGAACTACCCTCCCGGAAGCACACTATGTATACATTTAAGTAGGCAGCAGATACCTACCTGTCCACACTAGGATCCTGAGCAGTTCAAAAGGGTAATTAAGTGCCTATTTATTGTCTGCTAGCACAGGAGAGTTGCTGTCAGAGACATTGCTTCCATTTGTCACAATTCATGCACTCTGAATCTTTCCCTGCACTGTTAAGCTTTACAGATCTAGCAAGTTTTTGATGCACCCATGCATTTCTCTTCCTCCGGCTCATGATTCCATGAAGGGGGTGTTTTTTAGCTGTTCCAAAATATGATTTCCACCTGTCCAGTTTTAGGCCTATGAAAAGTGACTCTGTGCTCACACAGAGAGAGGTTAGCTCAGGTGCCTGCCTTAACTTGAGCAACACAGTTGAGAATGGGTTGCTGATAGCACCACAAAAACATCGCGAAGAAGAAAGAACAGTTTTTTATTAACAGAATATTTCCAACCACTGTATTCAGAGGCAGTCACCAAGATACTAAAATTTTTTGGTGCCTGGGTGTAATCCTGGAATATAGAGCAAATTGTAGTTCAGCATCTGAGGCATTCCATCACCGTGATGTGACATGTTGGTTACTGTGTGTGGTTGCATTATTCAATCCTTAGCTTCTTACCTGTTTGTCCTCTTCGGTATGTGCAGGATAATCCTTTGCTTTGCTTAACCACAGAAGAGCCATCTTTTTATTGTTTAACTTCAAATATGCCTTCCCCAAAAAGAGCAAATTTTTGCTGTAGAAATTTGGGTCAGCTGTATAGAGACAGAAGAAAAGCTTTGAATAAGCACATCTGAACAACCAGCATACTATCAAAGCCATGATATAATACCACTCCTTTAAATGCTTATTTCAGAAAAGATTAATAGTTTTTGGCCTTAGAACAGATGGAACCCAATGTAAAACTACTTTGCTTTATAGAATGTGGTTTCCTATAGTTATGTTAGCTAGCAGCATATTAATTTATATGCTAAATGAAACTAGATTCCTCACAATGAGCAAAGCAGTAAGTTTATGCATAAGAAACAGCTTCACTTTGCGATTTGTATTCTCTTCTGGACCCAGTAGGTGCAACAAGCAATGCAACCAGCTTAAAAAGTATAGGCAAAGAAATAAAAAGGCACATTTCCTAGATTCAGACCATGTACATACAGATCATTTTAGCTTAGCTTTTGCTACACAGGAAGAAAACTTAAAATTGTTTGTACCCAAGTTTAACTTTTCCTTTTTTAAGGAAAGATTTAAGAAGATGCTTTTATAAAACATACTTTGCCCATCAACCTTTATTAAAGACCAGTCTTGCGTACTGTTAATACTCATTACAGCACAAGCTTTCTCTGCATTTGGATCTAAGGTCAGGATTCAAAATGCTGACAATCATTTTTTGCACATTTTGTGCAATAATAGAGTACACAAAGGCAGGTAAATTCCTGCCTGAGGAAAAAGTGTAGTTTGGTAAAAATGACAGAGACTGACAGCAGCAATGCTGCCTGCTCCTATCTCTTCTTCTAGCAGGTGGACCCACTCTGTAGGAATACATTAACTTCAATAATAAGCTCTAGCTCTGACTGTGATTAGCATACTACTCTATTAAAAAATAAAAATGGAATTACTAGACATGTACATAGATTGTGAATATGCAAACATGAGCTATAATGATACTTCCAGAAATACTGCAAAACTTGCTAGATTTTTTAGTCGCTGTCTACTATTCTGTCCTTACAGTTCAAATTCCAGCAAGCAAATTTCATAGCTGCACAAAAGAATACAGAGGTGGACCACTAACATCACTAAAAAAAAAAAAAAGTAAAAAAAAAGTCAAATACGGGTAAATGTATGAAGGTGTTTTGGAGCCACATTTTGAGATTAATTCCACCATCCCAGTTCACAGATGCACTACTTGATACAAAGGAAAAGATGGACAATATACCTTTCCATCAAACCTCACTGATACAACTGTATAGAAACCTTTCACAGAACATTGTCTTCTCATATCTTTCAGCTTATCAGCTTTGCTTGGGGCTTCCCTCTTGGGAAAATAATAGCTACATATTTTCTTTTATAAGAGGACAGTTTTATGGCTATTTGGATAGGTACTCTGATCCAAATAGCTTCTGAAATCAAAAAACGTGCCTTCTCTGTCATTGTATTGAAAATACAGGGGACTTTTAAACTTTAAGAAGGAACTAGAAAGACTGAGATAGAAATCTCACTTTTGCTTGCTTCTTTGCCCTGCAATAGTACATTCCAGTTGAATGCCTTGGGGAAATGTATGTTGTTACTAATAGGGTAAAAAAAAAAAAAATTAGAAAAAAAGAAAAAAAGATATACTCACTGAATGGTTGAGTTTGGAAGGGACCTCTGGAGGTCATCTGGTCCAACTCCTGCTCAAATATGGACACCCAGAGCCCTGGACCTTGTCCAGGTGGCTTCTGAAGGTCTCCCAGGAGGGCGACTGCACTACCTCACTAGGCAACCTGTGCCATGCTCAGTCACCCACCCGCACAGTAAATAAAGTGTTGCCTGATGTTTAGACTGAAACCTTTGGTTGCAGTTTGTGCCCACTTCCTCTTGTCCTGGCACCGGGCACCACTGCAAAAAGCCTGGCTCTGTCTTCCTTTCACCCTGCCATCTGTACTTACAGCCATTGATGAGATCCCCTCTGAACAGGAGCATCCCCAGGTCGTTCAGCCCTAGGGTCCTCCAGCCCCTTGATCTTGGTGGCCTGCCCCTCCTCTGGACTCCCTGCAGTACGGCCGCGTCTCTCTCGCACCGGGGTGCCCCGACTGGGACCCAGTACTGCAGGTGTGGCCCTTCAGCAACGCCGAGTAGAGAAGGGATCACCCGGCCGGCAGCCTGGCGGCACTCGGCCCCGCACAGGGCACGTCGCTGACTCAAAATTGCTCTTCCCTGACCGGGAATCGAACCCGGGCCGCGGCGGTGAGAGCGCCGAATCCTAACCACTAGACCACCAGGGAGCGCGACAACGGTTCTCTCTGTGCCGATAATAAGCGTGTGACACACTCTGAGCTTCTCTGAGACGCCTTCCTGCCTAGCAGTCCAATACACTACCACTAGAGCTGATACCATTTACCATAGGCTACTAAAAGAAGCTAAAGGTTTATGCACGACAACCTGCAGTAGATGATAGCATTCTACCTACAAAGAGCTACAAGAATTACCTTCCTCTGCCATGTGGAAGTAACGCAGAGCCTGCAAAAGAGAAGGTTGTCTTCTTTAAAATGGACCATGGTAAACTGAACACAGCAGTCAAACTAAAGTACTATGCATGTTCAACATAGCTGAAGGACACCTACGTCCTCCTAGCCATCATTTTATTTCTGTTAATTTAGCATGTTACAGATTGCTCTCATTCAATGTACAACCAGATTTGACCTCTTTTCCACAGAACTACTTATCCAGCTATTTTCCTGCCTCTATCACTGTTTATTGTTCCACTGTAGGTATAGTACCTCCTGTTTGTCCCTAGCAAGTTTGATGGTATATTTCCAATCTCCAACTCAACAAGACCATTTTGAATTTCATTTCTACCTTCCGCAGTCCCTCCAAGCCAGTTCTCATGTATAAATTTAATAGACAAAACAAGGTTTATCGTTCATGTAATTAATGCTGACAAATACTTCAGAGAGACCTGAGTCCTACAGAACACCAGGCAGTATCTTCCTACTTGAAGATAAACCTTTATGAAATACACACACATTTTTCAACTAGTTTCACATACTGCATCTCGGAAATTTCACTTATCTCTTCTTAATGTTACCAGCTGGAGGGAAAATACTACCAGAGAATTTAAAGTGTGCATGTATCTACAAAGCAGTTTTTGTATTGAAACTGCGTAAGTCTTATCAGTATGGCTCAACTACTGACTCTGGGACAAGTCTGCTTCTTTAGCTGCTTTAAGCGGTCTACACAAGTTGATATTGGGATTGGTAAGATTCTGCAGTATTTGAAATCCTAGCTGACATTCTGTATTCTTCCAAAAGTGATTTTCAGCAAAACTTAAAAGCTTGACATTCCATTAAAAAAGTTTTCTCTCTTTTTCAAACAGATCTTCAACTGCTTTTTGTGTTAACAGCAAGCAACCTTCTACAATTACTTTCTAGTGACTCACTCACCCCTCACAACTTAAAAGAACAACAGATTGTGAGCCAGGACTGTTGTTGTTCTAATAGAAAACAAAGATTACAATGGCTGCCAGAGGATGAGAAAAAAGGTATTTGTTAGTGGTAAGTAACAAATCAAGCTGCTACATTTTGCATTTAAATTAGTAGAAGTATATCAACAGCTCTGCAGGGGAAATAATCTATGAAACATTTTCTTATTGTACCTCTTGATAAGTGGAAGTTGGAGGTGTTGCAAATAGCATTGCAGCTATTTTTCGTTGGTACCATGGCATTTCAGCAAAGGAATAACACCTGGAGCAAAAGGAAACATTTATTAACACCCTTCACATTTCTCCTTTGAACGAACATTCTCAGGCCTGGGATATCATGACTGGTTGTTGCCAAGAGTCATAACACCCACAGTCACACTGCAAGTTCTATAAACAGGTTCTTACAACTCCACAACATAATTGCAAGGTGTTTGAAATTGCTGCAAAGTTTGGCTAAAGAGGTTTTGGTGCGTCTTCTACTGGGAACTTTTATTACATTAGGCTGGAGACAGTTATTAAACATGAGACAGCCTTTCAGCTTGCAGTATTTTAACAATTAATCAGCATTTTATATTGTTCTAAAATATATGCAACAATACAGCACAACTGAGTAATGTCACTGCCTTACCTCAACATTACCTCGTTTTTCCTCAATTATTAATACACAAAAGCAGATGTGCAGCACATTCCTGAAAGACTCTGATCTATACGAATGAAAGTAAACCTAAGAATCAAACTACTGTGTTCTAAGCTATGCCATTCTACTGTTTTCCTATCTACTGAATAACAAAGGTAATTAGTCACCTTTCTTAGAGACAGTGAAAGGATTAAATATTTAAGTATTTCAAATACATAGAACACTCCAGGTCTAACATTAAACAGCACTATTCACTTTTATTACTCTCACACAATGATGATAACAATGATGATAAAAATGTTTTATTCACTGTGTAAAGCAGAACACACAGGAGGAGGTGAAAGATTAATGAGTGCAAATATGAAAGTGTTTGGGGGCAAGGAGAGGAGCAGAGCATGGAAAACAAACTAAGTTGAAAGTTTGCCATCAGACGTGCCTTATCAGAAATGCCAATAAGAGAGGTTCAGTCCAGTAAATACTAGGAAAAGAAATGAGAATAATACTCAAGAATTGACCGATATGAAATTCCAGTTTCAGATGAAGATGCTCTGGGGCTCAGTAATGAATATATGTAATCATACAACATGGGGATATTTTAGTACCCAAAATAACAATCCTCAAATTTCTTATCTTTCTATTTTTCTTTAGGAACAATGTTTAAAATACCTTTCCAGAACAGGCTTCCTATCTCAAAAGTGACATTGAGGCTCATTCAGTTGGGAGTATACACATCTGCCTAAACATCTGGACTACTGCAGGGGTTAGGTCATGTAGGAATAAGTAACACTGAGATACTGAAAATTTGAAATAAGACTTCTGATATTCAGCAGTCCAGAAAAGCCAAAGAAAAAGTAGCTGTGATTTTTAGGATTTCTTTTCAAATCCTTTGGCTTTATTTATTTGCAACCTCTCAGTCTCATAGTAGAGATTTCCTGTAAAACATCTGGCAGAGGCCAAAGGCACTACATTATATAACCAGAAATGCTATCTGGAATCTCTCAATAACGAGTAAAAGATACTGTGTTCAACCAAATTGCTTCCACAGAAAATGCTGTTAGTATGAAAAGCTGCATTTCCAGTCCTTTGCCTGCATTGTAACGGTAATTCTTAGTACAAATTTAACTGAGCAGTAAATTCAATGTCAAAGATTTTGGTAATGCACATGTAGTCACAAGCTGCATTTACTTCAATGTAACTTTTAAAATACAGTATCATGACAGATAATAGAGGCAATATTTTATGAACAGGTATCACATTTGATTGCTTTTCATGATACACAGACTGTATTAAGTTGCAGCCATCAGTGAAATTCAGTGTAGGTTCAGTGTTGAATTTTGTCTCCATTCACACTAGTCTGAACAAAATGACTTGCATGTTATGGAGATAAAGGTCTGGAAAATAAGTTTTTAATAGTTCAATACAGTGAAACAAAGAAATTCAACGAACGAATATTTTTTCATCTTTTTGAACTGTGTAAGAATTAACAGCCAGACGTTTTCAAGGCATGACCTCCTGTGCCATTCAATAGGTTTCCATGCTTGAATCAACTAATTGCAAGCCACTGAATTATTTTAAGCATTTCTGCAATTCACATAGTCTACTTCTATTCTGGCATTTTTCTTTGCCATATTCTGGCATATATTCTAGCACTTCTCTTTGCCACGTGTTAAGTTTTGTTTAAAATGCATCTTACCAAATGCCCATAAGATGAATTGATGTTGCATCTTTTGGATTCAGTTCAATGGCTCTCTAGTGCAAGTGGAAAAAACAAACAAACAAACATAAAGATGTAAAAGTTTATTCTGTCACATCCGGCTTAAAATACATTAAACAATAAAGAAACATTGACTTGTTGTTCTACTACTAATTAAACCACACTAACTGTGTGTAGAATTTCAAGGACACAGTATTTATTCAGTGCACAACTGAATCGGCTCACCTCCAAAAAACTGAAGACACTGACAGATTTCTAAGCACTCACGGTTAACAGGTCAGTAAGAGTTTCACATGAGACTTGACGTGTTCAGACTCTGATATTAATTTCTGGTGATACAAAGTTAGTCAGCAGTCCTTTATCTTCTCCAGTACTTGTCCTTTACTGGTACACAATCCACACTTATAAGGATGGCCACACACCCATTTCTCAATAGCACAGCTATATTTTATCTAGTCCTAAGAGATGGCAAAAGCACTTCAGCTATTTCAAGACTCTTCTATAGAGACTTAGTTTACAGCAGGAGCTAATTTGTATCCCATGTTGCTTTGGAATCCCACACTGTCACAATAACCCCCAAAATCAAATTGTGACCAGGAGATTTGAACAGAAGTACGTTTGCAAGTTTTCACCAACAGCCAGTTCATAATTGTCAAAAAAATCTATGCATTGGACACATTACAGCTATCATATGCAAAGAAAAAATCAACCAACCAAACAACCATTTACATTACCTGAAAATGCTCTTTGATAACAAAGGCATTTGCAATTTTAACCTTGATTCCTTCATAATCTCCAACATCACTGATACAAATGGCATACCACTGTAATTCGAAGTACAAAAATAAAACCTTTAATAAAGCACTATAGTACTAGTAAAAAAAATACAACAACAAAAAAACCACAACACAGAACAGCCGCCACCACCACCACCAAGCAAGAAATATTTGTTATGAACAGTTCTAGCAGCGTCAGAGCAACCTGCTAGTCTGCACAGATAAGGGAATCGACGTCCACCTCTCATCCGAGATGCCAACACAATTAACTATATTTTGTTACCTCTCTGCCTGAGAGAAGCAGCACACAAAAATTACTGAAATGAAGCCAAAGCCTGAAGTCTTTCCAATGAAACTCTATAGAGCTACAACTGCACACAGAGACAGCATGCTGGATGTGTGGCATGTAAAATGTTTTTCAGAAAAGATCAGTTGTAATCAATGTGATCTGTCACCTGTTTCCATGGTCCTGCACACATTAAACCAATTTCTGTTTCCTGTGTACAGGAAATTTAGCTGCAAAAGTCTGACTCTGATCTTAGAAACAAATCAGTGAGAATTAGAAGCAAGAGAGTGAAAATTAGAGTGGGAATCATGCATTCTTAACGGAAAAGTTAAATTATGCTGAAGTTTGCTGAAACAGCACAATGACATTTGTTCCAGTTTTCACTGGCAGATATCAACGAACAAGATTTCAGTTGAGTTATTTTGCTTGGCTCACCTTGTGTGCTGCAAAATTTGATTCATTTTTTTCAAGTGCCTTTTTTGCATACTCAAGGGCATCATACACCAGTTGTCTTTTCTCCTCTGCAGAAGTACTGCTTAGCTGAGCTAAGTCTCGTGATGCTCGTGCCAGCCGCCACAGTAACTCTGCATCCTCACTAGTTATGAACAGAAACACAAATATTTTAAAGTAACAATGGCAACAAAGCTAGCAAAGGTCTCCAATAAGTCTCTCAATATGTATCTCAAGTGGGTTATAATATCATCTGCCATACTATGCTGTATACAACTTCAAGGTAACAAACAACACATGAAAGCCTGCCATTATACGCTGTCTGAGGATACCTGTCTGAAATGCATTTCAGAGGTTTTTGCCGTCTGGTCATAAAACATTCCACTCCCCTCTACAAATGGGAGTACCAAAGTCAAAACTACCAGAAAGCAAAAATATTAGAAAACATACCTGAGTCACTGCTAGACTCAGAATACCCATCAAAGCCAGTTTTCTTTTCTGGAGTCAAACTGAGTCATGCTCGGTGCATAGCACAGTCCTGCTGTCATTAATGGAGTAACACAGAACTAGCAGACTAATTTTTCAGCCACATCACAAAAATGTTAAGTACAGCTACAGGGGATCATTACTTCTCACAAAGTAAGAAGCATTGTTATACACTTAGGAGCAAGGTTACAGCTTGCTTACAGCACCGTGCCCCTTGAAGGCCAGGACCTTCCTTTAACTTCCCAGCCTTTGTACTTGTGCCTCTCTCAAGAACCAAAAAGCAAAAACAAAAAAACAAAGCAAACCATCCGAAAACGACTGAATAGTTAACTTCCTCCAGAAGCGTTCTAGGAGATGCCTCGTTTCCAAAGGAAAGGACTCTTAATTTATCTATGCATTTTCTGCTTTTTCCTTAAGCAGCCTGTTTGTTCACTTATCTGAAATGTTTTGCGTAGCTAGGACAGAACTGCATTAGTAAGGAGCTTTTTCTGTTCACGCTCAAATCCTAACAGGAGACAAATGAAAACAGAAAGAAGGAACAGCTGGTAAGCAATGAAAAAAAGGCTCAAAAATTGTCAATGCCTAAATTCTAGATACTGTGGTCATTACAGTAATGTGTAGACATGCTGTGACTTTTTCCACAATGTTTTTTTTTAAAGAATTTTTAAAGTAATAAACCAAACATACCTAAAACCTCCCTGCAGGAATGAAAGACTTAAATGTTAACCCTCAGATTCTACAGCTGCACTCAGCTAAAAATCAGTACTTTTGTCATTCATTTTTGCATGGGGAAGAAAAAGATCAAGAATCCTTTCCTACTTAAATAAAGATGAAAGCCAGGTTCCCCAGCATAGCACAACAAGAATATTAGTTGAAAACTGGTATAAAAGAACACATTTAAAAAAAAAAAAAAAAAGTAATGTGCAGATATTCAATTCAGTCAAGTACCTATCTTTATGCTGAACCAGCAACCGATACAGCTTTTCAGTTTCTCCACTCCCGTACAGGTAGTCTGCTTGCTCTATAACTTCTGCCACTTAAGAAAGAATGAGAATTGTGGAAACAGACAAATAAATTGCATGTAATTAGGATATTAAGGTATAAACAAAATGTTTCAGAGCAAGTCAGTCTAACTGAAACACAAAGAACAAGTTACTTGATTTTTAGGCCATCGTTCTGAACAACAACTTTCATACACGGCAGACTCAGATAAGCTATTTGCAATGAACAAGTAGGAAGAGATACAGTGCTGAATACGTGCCTCTCTGTCATGGAATTGGGGAGTGGGCTTGAGCAACAAAGCGACCTGTGGATGCTTAATGGATTTAACATTCAAAAATGTCTTTCTTAAAGCATCAGACACTGGAAGCAATTTGTTTTCTTCGTAAAAATGGCAGAAAAGGATAATGAAAAACCTTCGCTAGTATACGTACAGAATTTAATTGTAATAATCTTAAAAAAAATGAATTTTGTTAAAATATTCTTGGTTCTCAATACAGTTCCATAGTTTTGCCAAAGACAATCACAGATTGAGTACGGCTCATTACCTTACTCAACAAGCCAAAATGAAACATCGGTCAAGGATTTTCTGACTGAAGCTCTTCAGATTTGAAAAATCAGCGTTGGCTTTTTATCAATTTATAAGCTAAGTATTCATTGTACTTACAGCATTTAAATTCTTCTAGAGAATATTTTAAAACCCTGACAACAGCAATGGAGGAATATGATTTCCGCAACTGGCTTAATATAATGTAGTAATATATATGTATATAGTACACAAAACAGTATTCCACAGACATATCAAACAATTCACAATACAGGATTCTAGCAGGAGAACAGACGGAATTAGGGAAAAAAATGGCAGCAGGTAGATCATTCTATTGAAGTATACAAAGGTATAAGAGCAAAACTCTGAATTTATTCTTCTACCAACATTAAACATGAAAAAATGACACTAAGTAAAACGTCCCGCCTAATTTCATTTAGAATTTTCAGCTACTCTATCACCTCCTTGGTTTTACTCCTTGGTCTGTGATCAAACTTTTATGTGAAAACATAAGCTCAATCCACGCTTCGTAAAAGTTACATTTATAAACTTTATTTTTCAAGTTATCTACTGAATATAATAATCCTATTTCACAACATAGTTTTATTTATAGAAGAAAAAAAACCACTGAAGAGTACTAAATACAAAAGTCTTATATTCAGCTTTAAAAGCTCCTAGAATATAAATCACTGAAGATTACGGCATTCTGGATGACTTTTTAACCTTGTCATCTCTAAATGCCTTCTATCAACAATTTCAAAGATACAATAATGGTCTACATGGACTTTGGATTTAAGTGTCTAAAATAAGCCTCATAGTGCATATTCAGCATTAAAGTAACTTCAGTGAATTATGTTTGCTTCCTGAGACAACCTGAACAGCACTGTCAGTACTGTCATATCTAATAACTGAATGGTCAGAATTCAACATTCCAAACAAACTATAAGCTAAGTGTTTTATGTAAATTATAAGACTTTTACTTCTTTTTAGTGTAACAAAGACACAGGGTATTTCTCACTTTTGTTTGAAACACAATCTCAGCGCTACTTGACTACATTAAATGAGAATTCCATGGTATTCACATAGAAAATCTCAATTAACTAGAATTCCAGAAATTGATTAGAGCTTGGTCTGTGTTCCCAACTGAACCTTATCTTTCTCAATGAGTTACTTAAAGCTTGGGTGACAAACTAGGTATCATACACCTTGTGCACTGATCTCATCCTCTCTATGTTATCAGATTAATTTGCTTTCAGTGACAATAAACTCCTTATTAAACTGCTACCACACTTTAAATCCCTGAACTAATTCAAAACCCTGCCAGAGAAATGTCCTGCACACAGCCTGAGTGGACAACCTCAAAAGCATTACACCACTTTCCCACATAATCCTGGCAGTAAAAACCTTATGCTTCACATTAGAGCGACCCATTTGAGAACATTACCTTTGAAGCTTGCATGAACCTCAGCAAAGCCAGAAACCAGCTTGGAAGCTTCATAAACCAAGAAGGACCCCGCTGAGAGCGCAACCCCCCTTTTAAGGCTTTTTCTAAGCACCTGCACGGGATCATAAAATGTGCGTTAATAAACGTCGTTTCTCTGAATTATTGTTTTTTCTCATCTCTGGTACCACAGTTATATTTCAGGTTCACAGCCCGCACCCCCCCCCCACCGGCTGAGGTGTCCCGGGGAGGACGAGGACAGGCAGGGCCCGGACCCCGGCTACCTGGCTCCGACCGGGCCCTCCCCAGCCCCGCGGGCCTCCCGTGGCGACCCCCGCCCGCCCTAGCAGCGTGCGGGCGCAGCGGCAGCCGAGGCTCCGCGGCAGCAGCGCCGCCATGACGCCGGCCGCCGCCATTTCACACCTCCGCCGGCGGGGGCGGTGCTGGCGGCGGGGCCGGCCGGGGCGAGACGAGGCCGAGGCCGGCCCATTCCGCCGGGGGGAGCCGCGCATGCTCTCCCTCGGTGCCCTCGGGGTGGAGCGGGGCTGCTCGGTGCGGGCGTGGCGGAGCCGCCGCGGGGCGAGGGAGCCGCTGCGCGTTGCCGCAGGTGAGGGGCTGGCGGCGGGGAGGGGGTCGCGGCTGCTCCGGTAGGGACCGGGTTCGGGCACCGCGCTGCCGCCCGGGTGGGGCCCCTGCGGGCAGGGCTCCGCTCCCCGGCTACGGGCGGCGGCTGGGGTAACCGAGGGCTGTTGTGAGCCGTCCCCTGGGGTGGCTGCTGCCCTCCTGCCGCAGGAGAGCAGCCCCGGAGCAGCCTCCTGCGAGCACTGAGCTGCCTGCCCCAGGCAGCGAAGCCCCGTCAGTGCCGCCCGCCTGAACTTGTGAGGGCTGCGGGCCGGTTTGGGGTGCTCAGAAACTCGCCTTCACCCCTCGGAGAGGAGACTGGCAGGAGTCATCGGCTGTCCTTAAAGAAAGTGACAACAAGCAAGGCGTCCGGTTCCCGCGGAGTTATTGTTGTTCAAGTGGTTTTGGCTTATTTTTCCGCCTTGCTGTTGCGTGACGTGTAAGGCTCGCCTTAGCTGGCATGCTTCTGGTCAGTTTACTTCCACACTAGGGCAAAACTGAAGTATGAAAGCTGTCCGCTTGTGCCACTGCCGTCACGTATTCAAAGGGCATTAAGAGTCCTCAAGCCAATATACATCCCCCTGCCTTCAAAACTACATCTTGCGTTCATTTTCTTTGGAGTTGTATGTCTCCAAAAGTTCAAAACATTTCAGTGGTCGTACAACGAAGCGTGTTTAATACAAGTGATTGGAGTCAGACTTACTCCTAGGTGTTTTCTTTTTTTCAGTTGAGGTTTTAAGTTGTTAACTTAGATCACACGTATAGACTTTATTTTCTAAGTCTATGTAATCACAGAGATGATTTATTTTTTTCAGAATAGTCAGAACTCCATGCAAGCATTATTCATCGGAAGAATAAAAAGGTAAAAAGATGTGTAAAGAAGCAAGAAGAACTAGACAGAAGTCTTTATTTTCCTGTCTTAATGTTAGGGACAATGCTGTTTTTCTAGTATGCGTGTTTGTATTAAATATGTAAGAATTAATTAGTACAAATCCATTCTGTGTGACTGTTAAACTAATTTTAATTGAGCTATTGAAGGCAAATGCCCTTAAGACTGCAGGTAAGCTGTGGTAGCTGTTTTGTACAGACAACATGAAGACCCATCTTGTAGGTGTAAATGTGGCATAACTTATCTAATGCTAAAATCTCAACTCCACAGCTGAGTTAGCTTAATATTGTTACCTGGGGTGGAGTTTTTTTCTCTGTTCTGCTTTAGAGTAAGGTAAATGCTGTCATTACCATGGTTTCCTTTAAGAAATACCCATTGTTTAAGGAAAAAGTTACATGTTAAGATAAATTATTTTTTTTCCTTTCCTTATTGATTAAGTTAATTTTTTAGACACAGTCAGGATGACTTCCAACATAAGTAATACATGATCAAGTTAGTATCTGTGAATATTAGTTCCTTCTAAACCCAGCGGAGTTACTTCTCTTGGTCAATTGGGCTAAGGTTAACAGCCACTTCCAGCATCACATTTGACATTGTGGTGTGGCTTGCTAAAACAACCAAAGGAAACTTTTTTTTTAACTTCTCATCTACATGTTCTATGTTCACTTTCTTCACTTGGTGTTTAGTTTTACTTTACATGTGATGCTTTTGCTCAGGGATTTAAGAGTGGCATTACTCAGTGATTGAAAGATGTGTGAACGTAGGGGTTTTGGTGCTGGCTTGCTGAGTCTTAATTTCTGTTAGTCTTGATAGAACAGTCTTTTGGATAGTGATAATAGTGAAATAGTGATTTAGGTCATACTTTCTTCTACGGTTGAAAGAAGATTATATCCTGTAGATCCTTCTTATCTTGTGGCTGGATCTGGTGCACGTATTAACTCACTGCTGTGTCCAAGGCATGGTTAGGAGCAAGATGAAATAGTCGCCAGTTGTGGTTTGTGGCAACTTTCTTCTGGTACTTTTCACATCCAGGAGGGTTATCAGCAAGTCCTGATGGTAGGTGAGTAGCATGTGTGCAGTAATCTAATGGTTCCAGGAAGCAGTATATTTGCTGTCTTTGTGTGTTCAGGGCTACTCCCTAGGAATATGAAGAGCAGGCACGTGTGATGCCTCCCAGGGACAATGAATACAGAGTGCAAGTAGCTGGTATGATACAAATTGAAGGACAGAAGACCGGAGAGCTGTTGGTTGTCCTACAGGAGGATTTGAAATATATCCATGCTATAGTAAGGTATAATTCTCTGCCTGGCAGTTTGAAGTTAGTGCTGTTGCTTGTAGTGAGATAGTAAATGATGTGTTGGACCAGTGTGGTGTAGTGTTTCTATTGATTTTTCTTAGAGAACCTTTGACAGCGTGATGAATATAACTTAATGATAGATTTTTATATATAGGAACCACCTACCAATAGTTGCCTGACTTGTTACACCAGTGTGCTGCCAGTCCAGTGGATACACATTTGAACTACCTGATTGTGATGAATCTTTTATAAATAGGTGATTCATCGCACATAGAGAAAACAGTGTCTCCCTCATGCCTCAGATTTCTTAAATATTAGCTCTTATTTTTTTCTCTGCATAATCTCCAGTTAAATGAGCTGTGTGGTCATTGTGGTTTTATCAGCATAATATCACTTGTTCAATTAAGAATGATATAGTTCCTCCGTGCATTCGAAGTGGCAAGTGCGAGGAAGATAGAACTCACACTCAAGGTTTTGTGCAACTCTTAGAATACTTGGTGAATGATTCAAGCTGAGGTGAGTTACTTTTGATCTGCTTCTATTATTCAACTTGTCAGCACATCAGCTAACGCAACAGAAGAGTTTTATCAGCTGTGTTGTCTGTAAAGAAAGGAAAACAGCGGTGGAAATTCAGATTTGGAGGTATGATTTTTAGAGAAACCTCTGATTTTCAAATGCAGTTCATAACCTGAAATTAGGTTATGAAATGGTCCTAGCCTTTGCAACTTTATATGAAATGGCAACTCCTGTGAGGTGCTTTGTTTTTTTTTTTTTTTTTTAAGAATTGAAGGGTTACATTGAGTTTATTTGAAATACACATCTATACATATGTGTTCTGGTATGATAAGCGATTGTAACACTGTTAGCCTGCTTTGGGGGCAAACGTATCTGTATCTGTCACGGTTTCATTGTCAGCTTCTTGCAGCAGTTGTGGCATTTTCTGGGAATATGTTGTTGTTCTGTGTGCATATGCAACAAGTACGAAAAGGTGTCAGAGGACCACACTGATTATGGATTGAGCAGGTTATATTTGTCAGATGGATGTTGTCTCACAGGTTGTTTTCATTAAATTCCTGTTTTATTCATCTTTGTGCCATCTCTTTGTTGTAACCCTCCTTGTAAAGGGCTGTTGCAGGAAGTGCTGTCATTGCTTGGTGAGAGACGCAATAGAAGAGGTTCCAAGGAATGCAGGCCTAGAGATCTTCACCACAAAAAAAAATATATATATTTGCAGGAGATGGTATCTTAATCCTGTCTGAAAGAACGGAGACTGAAAAATTGCATATACTGAATGTTCAGGGCAGTAAAGCTTCATACTCGTTATTTCAGATTAGGGTTTGTTCACGACTTTGATACAATATGTCTGTATAATTAATTTCCATGTTATTGTCTTCCCAAGCTTATGGGAAATGCTTAATAATCCAAGGAGAATCAGAGTACTACTTTCATAAGATATTTTTCAGTCTAACATCCAGCTTATGTAAAATGCTTCATTGCTGTAGTACCTAGAAGTTTCAGTGAACAGGAATAGACTTTATTAGCAAGTTCTGAGATGTCTCCCCTGTTTTTTGTGTCTGTCTGGGCTCTGTAGCAACAAAATACGGAGCTTTGGTCTGCTGTCATTAGTAGTTCACAGCAGCTAGGAAATGCTCTGCCAGCGATAGCTTGTTCACATCAGAACAAGTTTGAGACTTGTGACTAAAGGCAGCAAAGCCAAACCCAGCTGTAGCAGTGTTCACTTCATTAGTCCTTTTGCCTTGCTATAGTTAGGTATTTCTGCTTATCAGATTGGATAGCACCTGCTCTAACGAACACACCTGAATTCACCGCTGCGCTGCCCTGGAAGTAGCACTTGGGCAAGTCTGTGCTCTCCTCCAGTATTGCAGCATTGACATGATTGCTGCAGTCTGAGAGTACTGAAGTGCTCTGTTAGAAGATGATCCTGATAAGAGAGCTGTTGCTTTCCAGGTGGAATGCCCTGCTTACATTTCCTGTTCACAAGGAACTGGGTCATTTGGCGGACACCACTTGTCTTCGTTAGAATCACTGGGGGAATTCAGGGAACATCACGATCAGTGGAACTGCAAGACAAGGCTAGTCCTTGACTTGCTGTTTTGCTTTGATAATGACAGCCCAAGCAGAAACACCTGCAATATATTTAGTTGAGCTAATCATGCTCTTGAATGCCCTAGGCGTTTCATAGGGTCAGGAATCAGCATCTCCCTTGTGACTGTACACTGCTGCAGTTCAGAGTCTGGATGTCGCAAGCTCTGCTGAATTGTTCAGTAATTCAGTCTCCCCTCATCCAGCATTATCAGTGGTTTTTAAGAGCCTGCTACACTCCTGCGGTCACAAAATCCATGCCAATAAAAAGGACAATCTCGTCACTGTCATCTGGCCCCATCCCAGTAAGCTTTTAGCTTGCTTCGTGCTGTACCCTACCTGGAGGACAAACGTCTGATAGATTGAGAAAGGCTGAGGTTTGGGTTATGTTTGGCTGATGGGGAGTTACTTTCATAACAACAGCTAATTGCATAAATAAGTCTCTTGTTATGTGATGTAACTTACTGGCAGTCAAGGCTCATTTTACCAGATCCCAAACAGTATCATCTGTTTGTGTAAAGTTATTCCAGTATCCCAAATCTGCAAGTAGTCCAGTCATGAAATATTGAAATATTTTGCATCTGGCTTGCCTACTAGATCTGGTAGTTTGTTGTGGAATGGCATTTTGAGAGGTAATAATACATTAGTGCAGCTGTGATTCCTTATTTCCACCATCCTGAAGAGACTGCAGTTTGCCAGACTCTGTCCCAACAGGTTTTCAAAACGACAGCACGTAAGTGGCAGTGACTCCGTTCCACGAAGGTGTTTGTCCTCTTGGGAATCCCCCCACCCGAACCTGTTCTGGAAGTTTTCAGCTAACACAGGCTTTCAGACACGAGGAGAATTGGGTGGAGCAGAGATATTCTTGCTTTTATGCAGCATGGGATTACGAGGATTCACACAAGGCGCGCAGAGCTCTAACAGCTGCCACTGTTTAAAAGACTTTTGGTTCATGTGGACATGCAGAGCATGTGTACCCTTTGCAAGTTATGCGCTGACTGCAATGTTGCAAGGGAATTACTTGTTTTCTATGTGTTTTCACTACTGTAAATACTGTTTTGGGTTAATGAGATATGACTTTTTCCTCACTAGTGGTATATTATTAACTTTTAATGTTTATAACCTAAAAATCAGGTCGTATACAGCTGTTTACTATGAAACGTATGAGCCTTACATTATTATGGATAATCATGTTGTCTTTTTCAAATAGCAGAATTATTTCTTGAAATACATTGAAATGTTACAGACTTCTTCAGTTATAAAAATAATGATTTCTAATATTCTCAATCTCTGGGGAAAGTGACTTGCATTATTTTCATCTTGCATTTTGTGAAACTGGGAAACAAAAAGACTAAATCTCAGGATTTGGGAAGTTATGTTTTTATTTCTAGGTTTCAAGTTGAGTGTCCTCTGCTCAGGTAAACATGTTCTTGTTAGAAGCTGTCTTTTAGCTTTACTATGGACGCAATTACTAGGTCTTGAACAAGAACACTTGTATTTTGGGGCAGGGAAGCAGGCTTTTTAATTCTTCCCCTCTCTGTGTGTTAAAGGATGCTTTTTGCACCGTGCCTCTTTTGCTAAATCTGTTCTGTTCTCTCTCTATATGCGTAGTGGGGAGACAGTGACATGTGGAGGAGGAGAGGAAGTCACAAAATCATGTGAGAAAGTACTTGTGGCATGAGAGAACTGGGACATGTTCGCACAGGCTAAGAAGAAAAATCTGACCAGATTTTTAGGTTGACTGAGTGCTGTCCATTTACAAATGATTATGGAAAGATTGCTTAACCAAAGATACGTGGGTAAGGGTCCTTTCCCAAGATCCAGTTTAAGGAGTCTCAGTGAAGTTAGGGCAAGAAAATCTTGAGAGTTTTGGGAAGTAGGTCTCAGTCCAAGTGTGAATTCTGTTACATCTCATGAAAACCCTTTCTACTTGCTGCTGTAGCATCGGTGGGTATTAGAGCATCGTTTTGTCAGCAGAAGGTTGTTTTTCTGGAAGCAGCCAGTAAGGAGTCATGCTCTGCTCCACACTGGGCAAAGCCACTAGCTGTTAATGAGCTCTGTCTGGCAGCCAGGAAAGCAATAGAGAATGGAAAATACCAGTATAAAAAGAAGCAGGAAAAAAGGGGCAGACAGCTTTTTAAAAGTATGCTTTCTAAGCCTAGAAAACATCAATTTAAAAACTGTTCTCTATGTTTGGAACTCAGAGCCTTGTTGTTGTTGTTGTTTTTTTTCCCCTCAAGGACAATGACTGAAACTTGATAAAATCTTGGGAGTTCAAGCTGCTCAGATGGAATCACGTATAGGTGTTTGGGAGGTGCGGGAGGATTTCCATAAGTCTGATGTGCTTCTTAGAAGTCACGTATGTGAGTGAATGTTTGAGTGGTTCCTTTACAAACTATTTGTATTGACTTCAGTTAGTAGTGGTCCCTAAAGGGTCCATCTCTAAGGTAGCAAAGCAGGGATGGAGAGGCAACATACAGAGTGTGCCCTAGTGGAATACAAGAAGCCTCAGGAAAGCTCCCTCAGACTACGTTGTTTTCCTTCTCCCATTTTCAGTTCATTGGTCCTCTTTTCCATCATCATCATTTCCCTTTTTGCATGTAAAAAAAAAAAAGAACTTCTTTTTCAGTAAAAGTCATATAAATGTAGTGAAAGGAAAAGGGCTGAACACAGTTTCAGGGGCACTATACTATAAGTGATGCAAGTAAACTGGCTAGATGGAAGCAGATGCTTTTCCTTTCTTATTCTGTATTGTGTCTTGTGCATTTTCACGGTAAGTTAACCCAGTGGGATGCCGTGTCTGGACTGTGGACTTGCTCTACAGAAGGAGAACCTGAAGCTAAAGAGGTTTAGGAACTTCCGAGACAGTCTGATTGCGGACAGCTGGGGAATTCTTAGTTTCTGAATCAAGGCTTACCTCCTAGGGAGGTGCTGGAAATGATGAACTGTAATTCTTGAAGAGTAAAATCAAGAGTTTCATTATATAGACAATATCTATTGCTCAGACCTAGTTTGGCTTGAAAATTATTGTTAGGCCACAGTGGACTTCAGAATTGATAATGAAGATGTTTCTTTGTTTATATCTGCTGATACAGTTTTTGCAGTTCCAGTAGAGAATGATGGAGAAACTTCAGAGGAAACATGAGAAAGCTTTCATTTTTTTAAAGGAACCTCCAGAAAGAATGCTTCCTCCTTATTCTTAGTTGTTACTTGACCTCAAAATTTTTTACCCTTATTATTAAAATTATCATTGTTCTTAAAGATTTACTAAGCAGGATTGCTTACTCTTGTTCCCCATTTAACTCCTTTTCCAATCCTGCCATGCTATCACTTCAGCATGTTGTTACAAAGGTTTATTGGGGGAGTATTTAATATTTTTTCTAATTCATTGAATTATTATTAGTATCTACATTATGAGATACTGGCATTCATGTGGGTTTTACAGGATGAGATTTAGAGTATGTGAAATTTTATTGTCAGCAGTCCAAACCACTGTGCTGTCTTTGTGGCATATCCTGTTTTGCATTTGGTTCCTCAAGCATTCTAAGAAACTCGATCTTGTTTCTTATTGCAGACTTTGAAATGAAGTTTTATCCCAGTGTGGCAAAGCCAAGAATATGGTGGTAATGCTGTAATCTTGGTACCTCATAAATTTTTAAAATGGTATTTAGTGCCTTGAATTATGTTCTTGACAAGCAAATGTTTCAAGTGATCAACCAGAGAATTATGACAATCACAGTATTTGCTTTTTAATCCGTTTTAAAAATGATTTCTATTGTTGTTTTCTAGCTTAACAAATGGCGGCGCAGTGTGTGACAAAGGTGGAGCTGACTATTGCATGCACTAATCTCTTGGATAAAGATGTTGGTTCCAAGTCAGACCCCCTGTGTGTGCTTCTCCAGAATACAAGTGGTCAGCAGTGGTATGAGGTACAACGTGATTGCTTTCATAAATCTGCTAAAAACGCAATCTAGCTTGTTGGACCTTTTAAAACACTGGAGCACAGAACTTCATTAAAATAGTTCAAGTATATGCTAGCACCTTTTGAATACTTTTCATTAGATTATGTCTATAATAAGAGTGCAAATAGCACGCTAGTAATTGTTTTCTAATAAATACTTACACCTGGTCTAACTTACCACTGTTTTCCCCAGCCAGGACAGACAGAACCCTTCAAGGTGCTTAAATTTGCTTTTATAAATACAGTACTCCAAAACTATGGGCTCATCCTTGATTTGACAATATGCATTTTTTGTATCATGTTATGTTCTTGTCTGGGAGTAGATAAGATACTCCTTACAGGGAACCAAGAAAAACAGGACTTCATCAATCTCTGACTTACAGCTTACAGCAATGGATTTTGTAATTTACTGTGGTTAGTTGTATTTGATGAAAAGTTTGTTGGATGATACGGCTTTATACTAAGAAGCACTTCTGAAAGCCTTTAGTAATGTTACCTGATTTAGGTGCTTATTGTAGTTTGTTGGTGACATTTTGAGTAAAGTGGTATCTTTTTACCTGCAGGTCGATCGCACAGAAAGAATTAAGAATTCCTTGAACCCAAAGTTTTCAAAGAAATTTCTAATTGATTACTATTTTGAGCTTGTTCAGAAACTTAAATTTGGAATATATGACATTGATAACAAAACCTTTGATCTGAGTGATGATGACTTCCTGGGAGAATTTGAATGTACACTGGGGCAGGTAAGTATGCAGGATATTTCTCTTAGAATTAAGAAAATGTAAGTTGAAGCAAATCATTAACCACTTTTATCTTAAACTTATTTATTACTATGTTCTATTATAGGTGGGGTGCTCTTATGGTGAATAGGTTTCCTTCTTTTTCCCCCCAAGCACGAGTTCAGTAATGCTCTTATTTGCAAAAGGTTTTGAGATGCTGCCTTAAAATGTGCTCTAGAATGATGACTGGATTGCTGTCTGAAAGTGGCCTATCAGTGAGCACGAAGTAGTAATTGATATTTACTTAGTTTAAAACTCTAATTAATTTTACTGTTAATGCTACTGCAGTTAGGAAGCTTTTTTTATCTTAAAAGATCCTTCAAAGGCATTTCTTCTTAGGAGAGTCTTCCTGGGATTCCTCTTCCTGTGCCCAATGTCTCAAGTGTCATTTTTTTTCAAGTTCATTATGAAGACAAGCATTGTGAAATGAAATTCATTAACAATTTAATAATTAATTCTTCAAGTGAAGAAATACATGTAGAATGAATAGAGACACTTCTGAGAAACCATTACCTGAAAAGGCTAAAATAAAGTCTGCTAGAAATGCTGTAGGGGGAGAAGTGATGCTTGTTTGCATGACAAACACATTGTGTTCATAAATCTGTTTAGTGAAGCTGTGAAGGGTGACTTGCATGTGTTCGAATGGTGTGTATGAAAAACATACATACTTCACTATCTCGTTTCATTCGTTTGAAAATCTATTAAATTGATCTAATAATCCTTGACACTCAAATTTTATCTTGGCAGATAGTTTCTAGCAAGACTATAACAAAACCATTAGTACTTAAAAATGGCAGACCTGCTGGAAGAGGAAGTATTACGGTAAGACAGTAACTCACTTCAGCAATTATATTTAAATATTGTTTTGTTTTATTTATTTATTCTGTGGCTTTAACACAGTGGGTCTCACCTACAATGCCATGAAGAATGTTATGTAGTGTTTTCTTCTCTAGAAATACTCTTTTGTCATCCAAAAGGAGAGTTGCCCAGCTTCTGCAAATATAAGACTCATTGCATCTGTCCAGATAATTGGGGCTACAGTAAAGCATCTGATGCGCTGCTATTTGAGCTGTATCTTTAACTGTCAGTGTCATCATTGTGGTTAATCCTGATACCTAAACAAATTGTCACTCTCTTTGCCCTGTTTTTTACTGGTTCATTTCTGAACAAATGTGACCTTTTAAAATGGAACTGTTGTAGGAGTATTTTGAGCAGTATGAGAAAACAATGTAATTTCTGAATACAAAATTTTTTTTTATCTAGATTACAGCAGAAGAAGTGAAGGATAACAGAGTGGTTGTATTCGAAGTAGAAGCAAGGAAATTGGACAATAAGGTACTTAAGTGATTGCTATTTCTGTGGTAAAGCAGCAGAATCAATTTTGTCAGAAGACAAAACAGCAAAATGCTGTCTTATTTTCTGCTGATGTGATTACATCCATTAAGATTTTGCTTACACTAAAAAAAATGGAAGATAGCTTCAGAGTAACTTCATTGACTACATTCAAACAAATTTTGATAAATTTCTAAACTAGATGAGTATATAGTAGGGATATTCTGTGAACAGCACTCTTCCATTTAATTGTAAGTCTTTACGTTTAATTACAAAGATAAGGGAGTTTGGGTATATTCATAGGCTTGAATGTTTGTGTAACTGTTTACCAGTTAGTGCTCTAAAAAAATGGTAAAAAAAAAAAGTGCATTTAGTCTATCAATCTGTTATGTTAAATAATTTGGGTCTGGTTAAAATGATTGTATTTAGAAAAACTTCTTAAAACAAAAATTTAATATAATTTTAATATTTAACTTTATAAAAATTTAATTATTTTAAAATTATTTATTTTTAAATTGAAAATAATTTAAAACTTTAATTCAGTAAAGCTAATGTTGACTGAATTTTAATCCATCAATTTAATGATATTTTTGAATTGGATCAAATTCTTAATATACTTATATAGTACTACTGTAAGTATTCATTTTCTTGAACTTCATCTTAAGTTGAAGGGCATTCCCTGTTCTTTCTCTTTCACGGGTGGTAAAAGAAAATATGATATTATAAATTATATCTGATAAATATAATAAGAAGTGCATTTCTTCATCTAAAATATTTGTTCCCTGAACGTTTAGTTTACCTTTTGTTAATCTAAGTGTGTTTTAACTAGCACTTAATCACATTCATGCCACAGGCTGTTCTGGGATAATTACATGTTCTTTAAACACAGGATTTTTTTGGGAAGTCAGATCCTTATCTGGAATTCCACAAGCAAACTGGAGATGGAAACTGGGTGATGGTTCACAGAACAGAGGTAGGATATTTTTTGTCAACAACCTAGAGGTTGAGGTAATTTGATTTCCAGTATGTCACAGCATTAGAGGCACAGAACCTTACAACTAGAAGAAAGAGTGGTCTGGTAGTTAACATGCAGGTGGGTCAATCATTTCAGCTTGACTTTCTTTTATGACAGAAAGATCACTGTACTCCGGTTCTGTTTTTAATGACATCCTATTTTAAATGAAAGAAAAAAAATAACTCTGTAATCTAGAAGGCAAATGCTTTGAAAAGGTACTGAATGCAGGCAGATTTAAGTGTTGCTCTGAGGGTAGAATTTGGGCATTCCTGTGACCGTGTTGCCTTTATGTCAGTGTCACCTAGCTGAACTGTTTACTAATTAAAGCAATTATACTGGATGCTTGCATAGCAAGGGCATGCCAAGGATAATGCAGAGTGAGGGGAAAATGCACTGAAGCAGCAGCAGTAGCCTTCCAGCCAGGAGGTACACAGGTTCCATGGCAGCAGCTGGCAGGAACGGGTTCAGAATGTTTCCCTGCAGTGTAAACTCAGGCCCTAGTCAAAACTTAGGAGGTGTGCACATTGGAAGGGGTGACCACATTCGTTTTGAGAGTCAGATTCTGAAGAAGTACAAGTCCTTTTTGTGGGAGACTTATAACAACATTTTCCCTCACAGGGTGTTTCAGCTACGTGAAAAGTATCTTTACCATGAGGATTTTTTCATCTTCAGTAAAAATAATGAATAAATAATGAATCCAGAGTTTGCAGTTCCAACCTAGGATTGGCTGAAAGACTAGCTCTTTGTTAGAGTTTGAAAAACTTTTGTGCATTTGTTTGCTTATGTTCATTTATTTGTATTATCTACTGTTTTCAAAATAGGTATTTTTCTCTATGCACCAGTGCTGGAAGTATAAATATTACTATTACTAGATATTATTAAATATTACTTGTTGCGTGTGATTTCTTTTGCTTTGTAAAATCATTATTGGGTATTTCTATTACGGATACTTTCCAATTGACAAATTCTGAAGATCTTTCAGTGGCATACTTAAATATCACTTGTTTACCTTTCAGCTTGAGAGACTGTGTGCAGTAGGGTGTCCTTTTATCATCATGCGCTATTCTTACTTAACTATACCATGAATTTCTTGAGGGAATATTTCCGTAAGTGGCATTTCAGAATAAACTCTCGCTGGAGTGAAAAATAATCTCTAGAACACTGCTGTATTCAGAAATTCCAATGTAAACATTTCCCCTATTTTTGGTAATTGTGTGTGTTTAAAAAAATAAAACTATATTTTTAAAATTACTTAATGTCAGTGTATTTGTAGATACAAAGAAATGTAACTTTTGCAGTGTGGTAGCTGAATGGTATAGTAGATCACTGTGCAGTCTGAAAAATAAAGTTGAAAGTTCCCTCTTGGAACTCTTTGGAAGTCCCATATGGAAAGATACCTTTTGGGCAATGAAATTGCATTTTAGGAATGTTTTGTTTGTTTATATCCTCTGTGTTAGGATTTGAACTTCAGGAAGTGAATGACAGCAGCATTAGTCAACAGTTCTGCTTAGAAAAATCAAGATGTGAAGGTATGACCAATTTTGGATCCCTGTTTTCCTCTCTTGTGAACTGTACTACTGTCTTTTATTCTCACAGGTTATTAAAAACAACTTGAATCCTGTTTGGAGGCCCTTTAAAATCTCTCTCAATTCTCTGTGCTACAGTGACATGGATAAGTCAATCAAGGTAGTGTATAAGAAATGTGTATATGAACTAATGTATTTGAAAAAATATATAAAAAATCAGATGTATTATTCTAGTTACACTTTCCTTTTGTTTCAGATTGAATAGGAATTGGTAGAGTTTTTATTATTATTTATTTTAAAGTAACAGATAGAAGCACACTTAAGGGGGGATTGGTGATTAAAAAAAAATATCTTACAATTTCAGTCTCAATGTTGGTCTTTGAAAGTCTGGGAAACCAGTTAAACATAAGTGGCTTTGGAATGTCCAGGTCAGTTTCTCACTTAGATTGTACAGTTTTAATATTGCACCAGCCAATATTGGTGCTGGGAAGATATTATATAGTAAAAGTTGCATGGTAAAGGTTAGAGTATGCTTTGCTCTATGTTAAGTGCAATAAATAACTGATGAAATTCTTAATAGGCTACCTGATGTAATTAATTACACATATTCTTAATATACAAGCTGAGATAACAGATGTGGACGAGATATATCTTGTAGATGCCAGATTAAGCAACTTTTCTCCTCAGATGAATCTGAACTTTCTGTCAGAAGGTCAATCACATCTGTGGAGTCATAGTTTTACTGGGACTGGTCTTTTAACTCTTGCATTTCAAACCTTACCTTGAGTAAACTGTGTTTAACTTCTGAATGTTTTTCTTCAGGGATTTCTTTAGTTTAGGGATGGAATTGTAGCTAAGCAACCAATCAAAATATTATTTATAAGCTAATATGAGCACGTTAGAAACCTGATATTTTAGTATTTGGAAAAAAGCAAAAGCAACAACAAACCACTATACTTTCTGTTCTTCCTCTGGGAAAAAGCAAATGAGAGCATGAACTGCATGTGGCAGGTATTAGTCACATGGCTTGAGGCAGTCCTGGAAAATTCTTAACAGCCACAGGGATGCGGGTGTTACAAGCACCTGTATAGATTTAAATACGTAATTACAGAGCAGACTAATGAACGACTTCACAAGCCCAGAACCTCAGAACCCGCTTTCCTTGCTGCTGCTTTGTTTTTTTTTCCTGTTCCTTTCGTTTTCCTTTTTCCCTGAAATACCTGTGACAGCTCTTGCTTTGCCATGTATTGTTGTAAACATATTTCTCTTTTTCAGTAAACAGCCCTGCTAAAACTAAGACCATTTATTAAAATAATTCTTTTAAGATGAAGTTATTCTCAACTTTATAATTGTTTTAATAAAAGCTGTTCTCTGGAATCTTACTTCATAAGTGTAGGTTTATCTCCAGAGGAAATAAATTTTAGTTGGGAGTTCTTGTCAGCTCGCAGACAGCCAGAGGCTGAATTGTGGCTTCTGGTATGTCTTAACTTAGAAAACCAGTAGATATCACTTCAAACATTAAAATGCAAACAGAATTGTATCATAATATAAATGAAGAATTAAACAATGCTTTAACACTTTTATACGTGCACAGTTGCATACGTAATGGGCTATTTGTCATAGTAAGTAAAAACAATGGCTTTTCCCTAATGAGTGGCTTTTCATGCATTTAATGGCTTAGTTTGTGTATTTCCAGCAATACACAAACCATGTTGATTGTCTTCTCAATTTATTGCTGCATTCCTTGTGTGTGTGTTTGCAGTCACTGAAGCCTTTCTGTGCCGAAAACGTGAGCCTTTCAACTAGAGCAAGAATGCCTAGTTCTGCTAGGGAAAATTTATATGCAGTTTTACCACATGGTTCCCTGGTGTTATCATGTGTGCAAGAGAGCATACATGGAACAAAAGAAATGTTTCTGTCTTGTCTGGACAAAGTTTTGAAAATTGGGTTAGATCGATCAAATATATCAAGCAAGGCAAACTTGAATCCCTTTAAAAAGAAATAACTTCTCCAACTGTGAACAAGTACTGCAACTTTTGGCTCAAGAAATGACTTCAGTTTTAAATTTCAGCTACCGAAGCACTTGGCTGAGTATTTGATTGGCTTATTTATGGTGTTCAAAAGAATTTACACACCATCTGCCGCCATGAGAATCAGTCTGTTGGTACTGTGAATGAGACTTAAGTTGCTATTCAGTGCATGTGCATGCATTTTATTTATTGGTGCATTTGAAGTGTTGTAGGAGTAGTGCAAACAACAACGTAGAGGCATGCTCTCCACAGTGTAGAATATGCAATGTACACATCATATTTTGTACTTCAACATTACTGCTTGTTTCTGGAAAGTTAATTTCTCTCAGAAGCTCAAATATATGTTAAAGCTGTTTGTTTTTCTTTGTTAGTCCTAAATGAAGTGACCAATGCAATTAAACTGTTTCTCAAATATAACAAGTCTTTTTTCAGTGTTGAAAGAAAGATGTGAAAACAGTACTTCAGTTTAAGCCATATATATACATATATATATTATTTACATACATATGTTTATTCAGGAAAAAAATTCTTGAGGTTTATGTTTTGATTCCAAATAATGGGAAGTTCTTTCTTAGACTATTTTTTTTTAGTATTTTAATTTGTTTTAATTTATTTTTATATGATTTGATTAATTAAAGTTAACTAGCATGTCTGTGTTGTAAAACTGAAATAAAATATCAGAAGTGAATGGCATATGCAATTCTGAATAGCATATGCAATTATAAATACACAAATTTTTACTTAGGCAATTGGAGAACGTTTGAAGCTTGAGCTTTCAAAAACCGAGGACGTTATGATGAAAGTAATGGTGGTAAAATTGTGCTCACTTAAACTGATAGATTCTCAAACAGAAAAAAAAATGCCTATTTTTCCCTTGTTCTGCCTTCTTTGGTGGGATGGGATGTTGAAAAATGAATTGCTCGAATAGGGCAGTCTTACCATTAAACCAGGCAAGAACGTTCATTTTTAGTTGACATTCAGATCCATGAAGTGTGGATCATAAAGACTGTTTAAGTTTTCTAAGCTTAAGGAAAATTCAAGTCCTTTCTAGATTTTTGGCTGAAGCTTCATATACTTAAAAATTCTAAGCTGTCTTGGAGTTTAATAAAGTAATATTCAAGTATTAATAAAACTCTTCTGATTGCTAACAGATTTGGCGAATTTTTAGCAAGATGCTCAACGGTAAATTTGCTTAAGGCCTCCACAAAATTAAACCTCCAAATCCATGATGACAGTAGAAGGCCTATAGATCATTTTTCTACTCTTCCTAATATCCCCTTGCTCCCAAAATGTAGTTCAATATAATTAATGTTACATGCTAGTCTTGAGACCTGACACTATTTAGTATTCTCAGCTGTCCTCCACTTCAGTGGCAGATCAGCTGGGTAAATTCTTTTACCCAATCATAATCATTAAATGCTTATGCAACCCTGAGACTGCAGCACAAGAAAAAACTCCATGATGTAAGAGTTCCAGGAATGTTTTGGACATTGAGGTTTATGTTAAAATGTCACTGCAGTGCTTATTGCTTTGGTAGGCCCATTTCTGTTGCTAACACTGAATAATGCTTCATTTTAGGTTGAGTGCTATGACTACGATAGTGATGGGTCTCATGATCTCATAGGAAGTTTTCAGACCACGATGTCAAAACTGAAGGAAGCATCTCGATCTTCACCTGTAAGTGTTACGTAGTCTAAGCTGCTTGTATGTTTTCGATAAGCTGTTTTAGTTGTTGTGGAACAAAATTTACATCACTCAGTTTTCTGGTATCTAAGTTAGGCTACAGCTTAACAATATTACTGTAGTTGAGGCTGACTGAGGCTTTACAATGTGAATCTGCTTTCCTATCTTGGTTAGTGTTTTTATAAATGTTATATATCTAAATACCCAACCATCATCACAAATGAGTTTCATTAATCATAAAAGCCAAACAAAACAAAAACCAACAAAGAAAACAGAAATCAAACAACTTGAAGTACGGCACTTACTTTAGTGAATATGGAAAAACTTCAACATTTATATTACTACATAGAACTGCACTTAATGTGTTGTGTTAGCTGGCTCTTCTTTAAAGTGAAGTTTCTTTCTGTGTTCTGACAAGCAGTAACAATTTGCAGACCTTGTAATAAACAGTATCCACTTGAAAAAGTGAAAGAAATCATTAGCAACCTTAACATTAAGTCTCTGCTTTTACGGACGTGTATGTTGCCAAAATATTTTACCATTTTTCCTTTAATTCTGAAAACCTGCAGAATTGCTCCTGAATTGAAGATGAGATAGATATATTGACTGCCTGCTTACACTTTTTTTGACATCCTGAGTGTTGTATTTTTACTAAATTCTTCAGAGCTGTTGATAATGAGAGCCTTTAACTGTAGCTTTTTTGATTGTTGCTTAGAGCCTTGCCATGCTTTTTTTTGTTGATGTCTGTTCCTGAATTCATTTTTAATTAGAGGGTTCAGTTTAATGCCTATTAATGGCTTGTATTGTTTGCAAGGAATTTTGGTTAGTGTTTATTAGACACATTGTGCATTTATTGGCAATTTGGAGCTCTTAAGTGTTTCTTTGCACTTTCTAGATTTTCAGGAGCCAGATGCTGTCAGTTTCGCTTTCCATGCTGTTATTGATGTTACTTGCACTTTTCTTAGAGAGCAGTATCATAAATTGAACACACCTAGCAGGGTTCTGTACATTCACATATTCAAACGTGTTTTTGGAAAGAACTGTGATTGTCATTTCCCAAGCAGTGTGAAGCATGGTTATGTGGAGGCTGTCTGAGAATACAAATACCTGTTTTCATTTTTCCCCTAGTAGCATAATAGATGAAATCTATTTTGAATTTAAAAAAAATATATATTTTAAGTGATAATCTTCCTATGCTGTTTTTGGAAATGCTTTAGGACAGTTGTTTTCGTGAGAACGATGGCTGTGCCTGTTCATAGTAACTTATCTCTGTGTCAGTAAGGTTGGACAAAGATACAAGACAGTACAAGTAATGTGCTGAAGGATTCTTCTACTTTTAAAAGGAGCTAATCCGTAATCCCATGTGATCTCATTTATTTGATAAGGTCTGTAAAATATTTCCAATATATGTTGGCATTTGAGTTTGTATGTTCCAAGTGTGTTCTTCAGCTATTCCCACAATTTTGACATCAGCTGTCTTTGTGGAAGATTCCTTTTCTAAGAAATGTAAAGAAGAGGCATTTAGACTTCTCAAGTGCTAATGTTGTTAATGCAATCTGTCCCTTTTTTTTCCTTGATATTAATTGCAAGATCACTTTTTTTAAACTTTAACTTAAACCAAAGCAGTGGACCCTGTTTCTGGCAGAGAGTCTGAAGGCACAACTGGGATATCTGCTCAGACTTATTTATGCACCAAACATGCTGGATTATGCCGTAGCGACTGCATGATGGCACTGCCGCCTTTACCTAGCTAGCTGCTGATCCTGCTTTGTGGTTAAGGTGTTGGTTTAGTTAATGAAGCCTGAAGAAATGATTTTTGGAAAGCTTAAACATATACCTTCTATTTCATTATGTTACTGCCACTGCTACTGGGAAAAGTGATGGTTTGCCTGAATTGCTATGCCTTTACTAAAAATGTTGTTGGTAGGATCCTCAGAGAGAAAATGGTACGGATATACACAGTTGCCTAAACAAAATTTTTTGTAATCTTCTGTGTAAGAGAGGATTATCAGTTTCTTGATGGGAAGATGATGGGATTTTTCTTTCTGATTTTGGGCAGGCTGGGTTTACTTTGGTTTGATAGTAAAACAAATAACAAATGCATTTTAATACAAGCCAAAAGTATGGGTCCTAGAATGAAAATTTTTTTGAATGCGTCCCATAAATTATATTTATGATGTTTTGTTGTTTTCTTTTGCATCCATGCAGGTTGAATTTGAGTGCATCAATGAAAAGAAAAGACAGAAGAAAAAAAACTATAAAAACTCTGGCATTGTGAGCGTTAAGCACTGTGAGGTCAGTAACATGTTATAGTATGACTTTGCTTTTAAGCGTTTAACTTTCTCCTAGTAATACCTTCATTCTCAAACTGTAAGAAACTTCACAATGACTGAAAGTGACAGACATAATAAACATTATGAGTACTCATATAAGGAGAGAGATTTACATGTGAATCACACCTGTCCTTGACTGCCCGTCTCCCGCCCCCCCCAAACCCTCTTGAAGTTGCTGTCTATATGGAAAAGGTTGCTTTACCAGTTTGTAAGGTGGTTCCTAACTTACTGTTTTATGGTGAATCACAATCTGCTAAGTTTATTTATAAAACGACATATTAAGATAGTGGTGCTTTTGGAGCTGCTACGTTGTCTGCCTGTTATTTTGTAAGAGCCCTGATTCTGATGCAAAGAGTAGCTGGTGGTATGTACTGTAAGTATCCTCGCTGCAGTGGGAGACGCATCGATAGAGTTAAAGTAGTGATTTTAATGGGTAAAGATAAGAAATCTGGAACCCCAAAAGTTGCTTCTGTAATATTTATTGTTCTCCCTTCCAAAAAAAAAAGTTAATTTCCATCTTTGACTTTTTTTTTTAGATCATAGTAGAATGCACATTCCTGGATTACATCATGGGTGGGTGTCAGCTGAATTTCACAGTAAGTTAAATCATTTATATAAAATAACTCTTGAATTTTTGGAGCAAACTGAACTTTATCATTGATTGCCTGCGCTCTTTATTTGATTGTGTTTTTATTTTGTTCTTTGGTGTGGAGGGTTAAATCTTGGCTGGCCACCAGGCCATAATCTCACTCCCCTCCTTAGGAGGGCAGGGGGAGAAAATAAGATGGAAAAGTTTGTGGGTCAAGCTAAAGACGGAGAGAGAGCTCACTGATTACAGTCATGGGTAAAACAGACTTGACTTGGGGAAGGTTTGTTTAATTATTACCAACTGAAAATATGGTAGGGTAGCGATAAACATAAATAAAACTAAAAAAATACCTGCCAACCACTCACCTCCCCCTGCTGCAAACACCTTGCCATGTAAACCAAATGCAAGGGGGGGAGAAGCCATTTTGCAAGTCTTAACTGGTTTTTTAGGAAAAACCTTCTTTACTCCTGGTACAAAGGTCTGAACCTTTGGTTATTTTCAGTAGGAACTGGCAGAGCTGTGTGGAAGGAAACCAAGGAGAAATATACAGTTCTGTGGTGTTCAGATATAATTCATGGTTGTTTTTTTTCATAATAGATGTCATGAGAAGCTTTCATGTTGTGTCTGGCTTCTAAGTTGTATAATTCGTAAACCTAAATGCTGCACAAATAGCAGTAAAATGTCTTCACCCTAGTAACATGTCTCATCACCAATACAGAGAAGATGACCTTTTGAGGTCAGAGAGAGAACTATTTCTAGGCATCTCTTGGGTCTGCATAGTTGTATGTCTGACAGCAAAGATGTGTATGGCAAGAAACAGGAGTTAACTTTCACAACTGTTGAAGAGCTGTTGTGAATAGTAACTTAAAGTAAATACAGGCAAAACCTGACAGATGAAAGTAATTTCAATGCTTCCAAGAAATACAGAGCTTCTGCTGGTTTTGTGGTGGCATTGATTTAAGAAGGCTAAGATTCCAAGAAACTTGGATCTTAATTATTGTGCCTGTTAAATATTTTTTTTGTAACAACATTATATAACTCTTTTGTGGTTTTCACTTTAGCTTTGTCAGAGATTAGAAGCATAATTTCACCTCTAACAGCAGTTCATTGTAAATACTCTATTTGACAGGTGGGGATAGACTTTACAGGCTCGAATGGAGACCCACGCTCTCCAGACTCCCTTCATTACCTCAGCCCTAATGGAGTTAATGAATACCTAACAGCCATTTGGTCTGTAGGGATGGTCATTCAGGATTATGATACGTAAGTTTTAATTTTTTATTTAAATATTTTTAAAAGTATGTATAGATTTTTGTGGTAGCCAGTATTGAAGATGCTAACATAAATAAAAACGAAAGTTCTGAGCTGAATGTAGAGCTAAAAAAAGACTTGGTAATCACTGCATGATCACATAATCACAAGCAGAATCTTGTGTTTACAGCAGGACAAGTAAGGCTTTTCATTTGTGATGTAAAGAGCAGCATTGATTTAAATAACTGCTCAATTTTTTGCTGATTTGATGTTAAAGAATGGTTTTGGTCCTAGAAACAGTTACAGGGGGAAGTTCCACCTAATTTTGCCTCGTAGTTCTTAATGATCAAAAGTATTTTTAATAATCAAAAGCAGCACTGATTAACTAAACTTAGTGAACTATGGTAGCTTTTAAAGGAAAGCACTTGCTTCATTTTCTTGAAAATTGCTTTTTTAGAGATAAGATGTTTCCAGCCTTTGGATTTGGTGCACAGATTCCTCCTTCCTTTCAGGTAATGGAATATGTAATTCTACTACATAAAACAATTAAAAGCGTTTACTTCAGGAGAGGATTGTATATACCATCCTGACTATGTCTTTTGTGTATTAACAGGTGTCACATGAGTTCCCATTGAATTTTAACCCATCAAACCCATTCTGTAATGGTAAGTCCAAAGTAACATCAGACTTAGAGAATAAAATATCTTACATGAAAAGATTTAAAAAAAATAATTTGAAACATGAACTGTGAAGCATGTTGCTCCAATTAAATAGACGAGATTAGTCATGTAGCAGAAAACAATTTCATAATGTATATCTTAGTTATTAGAAGTAATATTTGGTCTCTCTTCTGAAATTATCTGGGAAAACAGATTTTAACAACTAGGGCGTAGTGCAGGTAAACTGGGAACAGTTCTCTCATGTTGTCATGCAACTTATAATCCAAATCAGGAGTAAGAGAGAATGTCTAGTTTGAGTATGATGCTGCTAGAGCCTGTTCAGTATGGCCTCTCTGATCATGTTCCTAACTACTACCAGATGCCAGCTGAAGAGAACTGTTGCAATTCAGCTACATATACTTCTGTACAGTATTTGGCCTTTCTATTCTTGTTGTAAAGCCAAGCACGTTAAGCATTGGTCAAGCTGAAGGCCTCAATTGGTTATAAATCATTTATGTTTTCATCATAGGAATCAAAGGATCATCATGGCTGGTTTTAAATCTTTGCATCATTATTTAAAATAACTGATACATAGTGTTTTTAGGAAGATTGAGTGCATCAAAATATCCTAATTCTAATATGCAAAAATTAGGTTGAAACTATTTATGTTCTCTAGGAATCCAAGGCATTGTTGATGCATATCGGGCTTGTCTTCCTCAAGTGAAGTTATATGGGCCAACCAATTTTTCTCCAATTATAAATCATGTGGCAAGATTTGCTGCTGCAGCTACACAGCAGCAAACAGCATCTGTAAGTTCTTTACCATAGTGTGCATATTTTTTTCTTTCCATTCTGGCTTATACTGTTTTTCTTTTTAAGCTTGTAAGTGTACTTGTTTTGACAGCTGGCCATTTACCCTGTGATTTGTTGCTTGATACCTTTGAAGCTAGATAAAAGCTAACTTATTCTTGCAGATTGTGCACAAAGATTCTCTCATAAATTAACAGAGCAAACTCATCAGAGTTGAAATACTAGCTTAAAAATGTATGGCATCTTTATGGCATCTTCTGTTCAATGCCCTTGCTGTGCTTTACAGTTATTAAAGTCTAATTAAAGCCTTTGAATATATAGAATCATAAAATCATTTAGGCTGGAAAACACCTTCAACATCACCAATTCCCACCATCAACCTGACCTACCAAGTCCCATCACTAAGCCATGCCCCTTAGTGCAATGTCCCCATATCTTTTAAATACCTCCAGAGATTCAAGCTCTATCCTGGGCAGACTCTTTCAATCCTCAAACACCCTCTCTGTGAAGAATTGTTCCTAATGCCCAGTCTAAACCCCTCCTGGTGCAACCTGAAACTGTTTCCCTGCATCCTATCACTCTATCACTTGGAGAAGAGAATGACAGCCTCCTTGCTGCAACCTCCTTTCAGGTAGTTGTGGGAAGTGATGAGGTTTCCTCATCAGAGTCCTATTCTCAAGACTATAAATAATCATAGAATGGCTTGGGTTGGAAGGGACAGTAATGATCATCTAGTTCCAAGCCCCCTGCCATGGGCAGGAGTGCCAACAACCACATCAGGTTGCCCAGGTCCTTGTCAACCTCGTCTTGAACACCTCCAGGGATGGGGCATCCACAGCTTCTCTGGACAATCAGTTCCAGTGCCTCACCACACTCTGAATAATTTCCTCCCAATATTTAATCTGCATCTCCCCTCTTTTAGTTTAAAACCATTCCCCCTTGTCCTCTCATTATCTGTCTGAGTAAAAAGTTGCTCTCTATCTTTTTTATAAGCCCCCCTTTAAGTATTGAAAAGCTGCAATGAACGCACACTGGAGTCTTCTCTTGTTCAGGCTGAACATCCCCAGCTCTCTCAGCCTTTCTTCATAGCCTTTCACTGCTCCAGCCCTCTCATTATCATAGTCCTCCTCAGGACCTGCTCTAATAGCCCCACATCCTTCTTGTTTGGGAGGCCCCAGACCTGCATACAGCACTCCAAGTGCAGCCTCACAAGGGCAGAGCAGAGGGGAAGTCACCTGCCTTGACCTGCTGGTCACTCCTTGTTTGATGCAGTTGGCCTTCTGGACTGCAAGCGCACTGCTGGCTCATGTCGAGCCTTTCATCCACCAGAACCCCCAAGTCTTTTTCTGCAGAGCTGCTCTCAATGAGTTCTCCCAGTCTGTACTCCTGTCTGGGATTTCCCCGACCCAGGTGTAGCACCTTGGTCTTAGACTTCTTGAACCTCATTAGGCTTACGTGAGCCCATTTCTCAAGCTTGTCCAGGTCCCTTTGGATGGCATTCCTTCCTTCTGTTGTATCAACTGCACCGCTCGGCCTGGTGTCATCTGCAAACCTGTTGAGGGTGCACTCAATCCCACTGTCCATGTCAGTGATAAAGGTTATAAACGATACTGGTCCCAAGACAGACCCTTGAGGGACAACACTCATCACCGGCCTCCCCCTGGACATAGACCCATTGACCACCACTCTCTTGGGTACAGCCTTCACGCCAGTTCCTTATCCACTGAATGGTCCACCCTTCAAATCCATTTCTGTCCAATATGGAGATCAGAGTGTCATGTAGGACCATGTTAAAGGCCTTATGGGAGTCTAGGCAGACAACGTCAACTGGTCTTCCCTTGTCAATTGATGCAGTTACTCAATCATAGAAGGCCATCGGGTTGGTCAGGCATGATTTGCCCTTGGTGAAGCCATGCTGGCTGTCCTGGATCACATCCTTGTCTTGCACATGCCTTGACATTGCTTCCAGGAGGATCTGTTTCATGATCTTGCCAGGCACAGAGGTGAGGCTCACCAGTCTGTAGCTTGCTGTGTCTTCATTTTTACCGTTTGTAAAAATAGTAGTGATGTTTCCCTTTTTCCAGTCACCAGGGATTTTGCCCTACCACCATGACTTCGAATATGATGGAGAGAGGCTTGGCAGCTCCATCAGCCAGTTCCCTCAGAACCTTGGGATGTGTGTCATCGGGCACGCGTGTACTTGTATGCCTGATGTACTTGTACGTGCAGACTTGTAACTGTTGAGTTTCATCAGATTATCTGGATCCTGCTCTTTGCTTATAGTGGGAAGGACTTTGCTCCTCCCAGCTCTCGCCTACAGGTTTGGGGTCTTGAGAGACATGGGAAGCCTGACTGGCAGCGAAGACTGAGGCAAAGAAGTTGTTGAGCACCTCAGCCTTCTCCATGTTTGTCGTTACGAGTTCTCCCTTCTCATTTATTGGAGGGGGTACACTCTCCCCGGCCTTTCTTTTCTGACCAATGTACCTGTAGAATCCCTTCTTGTTATTTTTTGCATCCCTTCCCAAGTTTAGTTCCATCTGTGCCTTGGCTTTCCTGATCCCATCCCTGCACATCTGGACAGCATCCCTGTAAACAGAACAATCCCAGTTCCATCAGCTCTCCTCATGAGCCTTGTTCTCTGGTCCCTTCACCAGCTCCTATCTTTTCTCTTCACCCACTTGAGCAACTTAATATCTTGTATTGAGAGGCCCAAAACTGAATACTATATTTGAGGTGCTATCTCACCAGTGCTGCATATAAGGGGACAATCACTTCCCTAGTCCTGCTGGCCACGCTATTTCTGATACAAGCAAGGATGCCGTTGGCCTTCTTGGCCACCTGAGCACACTGCTGGCACACATTCAGCTGGCTGTTGATCGGCGCCTCCAGGTCCTTTTCTGCCAGGCAACTTTCTAGCCACTCTTCCCCAAGATTGTAGTGCTGCTTCAGGTTGTTATGACTCAAGTCATATATTAGAGTGACTTAGTGAAGAAACTAGACCTTGTTTCACATCAGGTAGCTGAGAGAGCAAATCAACTCAAGATAGTCAGAAAATGGTAGGTGTAGCTCCTGGAATGTAGGTACCAACTTAAGTGATGAACTGTCCTTACTATAAAAATTTAGGTGCTGTATGCACTCCCCACCTTGCTCCCTCTTACATGTCATGTGTGAGATGCTGAATTAGGAAATATGAAGAGCAAGTCTTGAGTATCATATAATTTAGGTAATACTCCATACAAGTTCAGCCAATCTCTGAAGCCATGCATATCCTAACTCATTGATCATAGCAAATGTTTCTCTCAGACATCATAGAAAATCAGAAAATAAAGTTAGCTATTTTTGCATATAATTGTACCTGTGAAAACCAGTTTGGAAAAGAGCTGTGGATTTTCATATACAAAGAAATTTGGAAGGTTTGCCTTGATGGTCTTTCAGTAGCAACTGTCATCAATACACGTGTTAGGAAAGTATTAGAAACCTCTTGACCTTTTTTTGAGTGCAATATGCCTAGCAATTTCCTTTTTTCTACCTGAAAGGATGTATTGAAGAAATTTTGCTGCCTTGCCATTTAACGCTTATTATAGATTTTTTATTTCTCCTAGAATGGGAGAAGTGTAAGGAGAGAGGAATAAATCCAGTGTGATATGTACTATCGTGCTGTTGGTCATAGCTTTCTGATCATGGTGGTTCTGTGTAGGCATCTTGCTGGAGTGGGGAGGAATAGAGTGGGTTGAAGCAATGACAAAAGGTGGTACTTGAACAGAGGAGAAAAGGGAATAGCAATTACTTTGGAGGCATCTGTAGAAAGATGGGAATACAAGTACTGAAGAGAGACTAATAATATTGGGAGTACCTCTGAAACTGAAATTCATGCTGTCCAGTAATTATCTGAAATAAACCAAGTGAAAGAAGATCCCAAGTTCAAAAAGTATTTGATGTTTTCCAAACTTTGTAGTTCTAGTTTGTTCATGGTACTTCAATCCGAGACAGAAGGTAGGAAGCCAACTTTTAAAGGTCCTGGCAGTATCATGGAAGAAACTCAAGTGATACTTGACTAAATTACCAAAGTGCTGTAAGGTGGTCTCAGATGTCTTGCTAATGAACTTCAGAAAGCAGCTAGAAGACACAGTTAAAGGAATTTAAAATTGTCATGCTGTTTTTCAGAAGAAAAAATAGTGTTTTAATCTACATTTAGATTTTAGGAATACACCGAGTAAATGAGGGGTGGTTCTATTTCTCTTGGTATCACTCTTTTTCTAATCCATTCTTATCTGGATGAAGCAAAGGGTAGCATTTCATAAAGCTGTCAGTAGACCAGAAAGGAAACAAAAGCAAGTTTCACAAATATATTCTGTCCAAAACCCCAGTAAACTGCCTTCTATACCAGCACAAATACTTGGAAAATAGGTTAGCTGTTGGTTTGTCTGGGGATTTAGAGAGTAAAGGAAGGAGGACAGCGTTATTTTTTTTTGGGGGGGGGGGGGGGGGGGATGTTGAAAGATTACTTCTTTTAAAAGATTTTGCTGTCCATGTAAATATCTTCGGACTGTACAGAAGAAGTCTGAGCAAAACACACATTTGTACACTAGAGTAAGTGAAATGAATGTGTTTAAAGTCAGAACAATATATAGGCTGTGTGCGTTTTCTAAGCACACATACCTACATGTTGTCTATTTTTCTGTCGTAACACAGTGTTTATTGATTTGACAGCAATACTTTATTCTTCTGATCATAACGGATGGTGTGATAACGGACCTTGATCAAACTCGAACTGCCATAGTTAATGCTTCAAAATTGCCCATGTCCATTATCATTGTTGGTGTTGGAGGAGCAGACTTTGATGCTATGGAGTTTCTTGATGGTGACAATGGAGTTCTTAGGTCTTCATCAGGAGAACCAGCTGTCAGAGACATTGTCCAGTTTGTGCCATTTAGGAAGTTCCAAAATGTAAGTAATCTGAATGATGTGCTAAATAAATGCTGCACAGGTATGCTGGGTTTGCTAGAATATCCAACGTACAGTCCTGAGCCTTTTCAGTGTCCCTAAAAGGAACTCTGGAGTCTGAGATACATATTTATCAAATGCTGAAAAACTCCTGACTTCAGTATCTGTAGAATTTCTATTAGGTGAGCTGATTCATGTTTAAAAAAACTCCACTCTTGGTTTGAGCACTGCATTTCTGACAAGTTGTTACAGGAGAATGGCCTTTTTAAATCTCCCTCAGACTTGATTAAACAAATGGATGTGTTTTTCATTTGGGAGGAAGAAGTTACTTTTTCTTTTTTTTTTTCCCTTTGGAAAAGTGTTTTTTCTAGTGGATGTATCCATTTGTAAATGGGGGTTACTGTCACATTTTAGTGTGGTGTTAAAATTCAAACCTAAGTTGGAAAGGTGGTCTTTATTAGAAATTGTGTGTGGCCACAGCAGTGGTCAATGATATGTGAAAGAATGGAGTCTTGTACAACCCCCAAAAATATGCACAGGCTTTGCAGTTCGGTGTAAAAGTTTTATCTCTGGAAGAAGTAGGTTTAAAAAATAAAAAATCAAAAATTTCTTCAGGATGGGGAAGATAAGATCGGTGCAAATTACTTTGAAGATTCATTATTTTGATTGCCATCCCTATATGATCTAATTTTATTTAGTTTCTTAAATATTTGCCATGTTAATTATACTCTTTATACCTTTTTTCTCTTTGTATTTTTATTTCTTTTTTTGATGAGAGTTCTTTGTTTAATTCTAGTGCAACTATATCAATATAGAGTATGTTTATTGAATAATGTACTTGGAAGTAGATTAATTAGGTTCAATAGTCAGTATAAAACTAGTCAAATACTTTCAGATTCTAGAAAAAGGAGCAGGTTTTTTTGATGGATATTTTGCCTTGGAGGAAAAACAGTAGAACAGGGAAGCTTCTATCTATCCTGTAAGGGCACTGGAAATTCATCTGTAAAGTATCAGACTTTAAATTTTCCTAGTATAAGAGACACTCATTACTTGTCTTAGGATCTAATTTAACAGTTGGTGGAGACTGATACTTGGTGTTCTTCATTTTTTTCTCTAAGTCTCCAAAAGAAGCTCTGGCGCAGTGTGTCCTGGCAGAAGTCCCCCAGCAGGTGGTGAACTACTTCAGCACCTACAAATTGCAACCTCCTAAGAGTCCTGCTGCAAAGTGAATGGGCTGAGTGGACGAGCTGAGACCCTGTGCCTTCTTTACTTGGTGTACCTACAGACTTTGTTCGTAACATGCTTCTATATACATGTATATGCACACCTCCGTGATAATGCCTGTTAGCTTTTGTCTGCGAGAGTTTGCCAAGTCTGCCTTTTGAGGTCCAAAATTATCGTTTTAATATTCACCGTTGATTTGTGGGATAGGGCTTACGTGGGTGTGTTTCATTCTGAAAAGTAATACTGGGGGGAAAAAAAAGAGGTTGAATATGCAGAGAGGATGAGGAGAATGATGAGGATTGGAATGGCTGCCTGTTTGATAAATACAGCTAGTGAGAGTGTTCAGTTACTTTAGTGGGAATCAACACCAAGTGCTGCGGTTCTCAGTGATCATAAAGCCAGTCTGATGTGGAAAGAGGACTTATCCCCACCAAGCAGATAAGTTTGTATATGCTTCCAACAAATCTGGAATACTTCAGGGTTCTGTGTCTATGTAAGCCACCATAAGAAAATTTTGTCACAGTAGTGATACAGTTACATGAGTGCTAGAATAAAATGTAAAAGTCTTCCTTGTATGCATGCTTAACATTTGCTACTTCGGTGCCTTTGGTCAGTGCCTGCCATCCAAGGCTGTATGAATATGAGGGAAACCTCTAACATCTCAGAAAAATACTGTTGGCCTATGAAGCTACAGCCATAGAGGTTGTAAGATATGTTTTGAGTGTGATCTGTACTGGAAAACAGGAACTTCAGGTGTTTAGTTTAAGTAAAACAGTCGTATATGTGACTGTCTTTAAAGAGCAAGGGCTTACTGTGAAGCGGGAATTCATTTTTTAATTGAAAAAGTTCTGTTTAATAACTGGACATTATCAGAGATGGTTTTTGAAAGTGCTACTTATTTATATTGTTATATTTTGAATCATGAATCTTTCTGATGAGCTCACTAGTGAAAAGTGCCTGCAGAAAACCCATCTTCCTACTGGGAAGGAAGAGGAAACATTAAGAAAGTCTCTAAGCTCAAATCCTATAATCATACTGCTTTTCTAGGGCAGACAATTTGTTATATTTTGTTGGCTTGAGTTTTCACCATTTTTTCTTTGCAATAGACTTTAAAGTGTAAATCACGCTGTATGTGTGTAGTGGACAGACAAAGCTTTCTTGTCTCCCAGCTGCATAGTGCTTGATGAGGATCTGTTCTGATCCTATCAGTGCATGTGGATGTAGAGGTCCCATTTATCATTTCAAAATGCCTGTCCTAAACATTAACTTTGCAGTTTCACATTTGAAGTGGTTTAGACGTCTGCTTGATCTGATTTTAGTTGGTCTAGCTGTAGCATGTTACAACAAAATGGAGTAACACTAAATCTAGCATTCTTGTGCACCCAAGATGGCACCAGATCATAGTGGATGTGCTTGCTCTAGCTGCTGGAGCTGCTCTGCTCTCTTTCCACACATATATAATTCTGCCAAAAATCTGAGTTCATATTAACACTGATGGATGGGTATTGAGATTGTTTTACAGGATGTGTAAGACATACCAAATGTTTTGCAGTAGTTGACTAATTACCAGTTCTGAATTAATATGGTATTCTACACTGCCTTTTCCTTGGTGGAAACGGGTCCTAAATAGTTATAGGAGTGGAATACTAAGAAAGATTTTGTTTCATATTAAGCCATGCTCTATATTTTAAAATCAAATTCATGTTTTTGATTGTATAGAAATACAGAATCATCTCTTTTCAGTGACATGCAAATGTATTAATACTTGATACATAGTATGTAATGAATTATCATGCTAGATCTGCAACATAAAATTTCCACAATCAAGGAAGTGGGTGGTTACACCGAACCTAAATCACGCTGCTGTAAACTGATAAAATAAGATTTTGCACCAGTAAACTGTTTCACAGCCAAGTGGTCCATATAGACAGATGACTAGATGCAGTATTAACGCTTTGTCTGTATTCATTTAAGTGAACACATACTACTGATAGGAATTCAGGATACTACTGAAATTCCTCTGAACTATCTTCCAAAAATACGATGCTGCCTCTGAGTTACATTACAAATTCTTTCTCATGTTGTGGTGGAAGTGCATTTAAATGCTTTCAAGTATGTTAATAAGCATAATTGTGCTAAATATCTGCTGCATATAAAATATCTAAAACTTGGTTTTCGATACTCTTAATATAATTAGAATTTCTGGAACAGAGAATGCATTCTCTTGTTGCAAAAATGCTCCTGTATTTCTCAAGCTTAGGGAATTAAATAGCATTTCAATGATACCTACTTCTCAATGTGCTCTATACTACGTAGAAGAAAAAACGTTTCAGATCTAACAGTGGAAGAATCATTTTCCACATATAACTTCTCTTAGAGGCATACAGCTAACAGCATGTTGAAAAACTTAGAAGCTTCCATGTTAGGCTGAAGCAGTATTCTGAGTCAAGGTATGTACCAAATTGTGAGTCAAGGGGAAGGGGAGTTAGTTTGTTGTTTTGCCATTTTTTTATTTTTACATGCAAAAAATGCCTTACTAGCTTGAGCGCGTCAAGCAAAATATTGTCCAAGTTTTGTCAAGTGAATGTGCTTGTAGGTCACTTGCACCACCTTGTGATAGAAATGATGTATAGCAGTCTTCATAATCGAGCTTTTTGCAATTTAATGTCTTAATATATATACATGTACAGCAGAAAAATAACCCGTGACCAGAGTTTTTTTTAAAGTACTTTCTGTATGTATTTCAGTTCAGAAGGTAACTGATTTACAATGCCTATACATTAAAACCGTAATTTCAGTACGCTGCTCTTCTGTCATGTTTTTGTATTCAGCATTTTCCATGAAACAATGAACACTGCTTTTGCGGTTACTGCGATGACTATTCCACAGGCTAAGCAGCTTAGATATATAACAGGTGGTATCAGATTAGAGGGAGAAGTGCCTTTTTACTCAGTGGTTGTGAATGTGCACTGTGTATTTCATAAAGCATAACATACTGTCTTTTATCAAGATATTTTGAAATTGGATGGTTTTAGCAGTGAGTCTTTCATCCTCTTTGCTGTGTTAGTTCCCCTATTGATCCTATTCCATACATTTGTCATCAGTTTTTCCAGGGTGTGTTTTTTTTCTTTACAGGGAATCTGCATTTTAAGTAGAAAGGCATGGAGACTTATTTTAGATTTCAAACTCATTATCCCTTTACCCTTTATGGTTTCTTAAGGTGTAGTGAAGTCTGAGATGCTTTATTGGGAAACTGAGACATACTAGAGACATAGCATTGCATGGTGTGTTTGCTATGCCATACAGAACCTGAGTGAGCTTTGATGCTGAAAGATGCATCATGTAGGTGCTCTAGAGCAGTTCACTCAATTTCTCCACAAATTAAGAATCCATGGGGTAAAATTAGTTTCTGAAAGTAACGCATTTTACACAAGGAGCATGTCTTGAGGTTTCTTGTGCTGCGTGTTGTTCCTTCTGGTGAAAACCCTACAAATAGTTGAGATTTGGCCCCTCGCCACTCCCCAAAATGGAGGGATTCTGGGAAGGGATTCAACAACAGAGAAGAAAGATGTCAGAGAAGACCCAGATGGCTGTCACTTCATGAAGTCTTGACCTTATGCACTAACACTTTTTTGTTTCATTTTGGATCTGAGGAACGCGAGGGCTTTGCATGACTGGATAATTCTGTCTGAATATAATAATAATTCTGTCTGAAGACAGAACTGACAAGCTTCCCTTGCAATCCTAAGCTGTGAAGAACTGTAGCAAAGCAGCAACGTGAGAGATGCTGTGTTGCTGCAGTGTAATGCTTGCTGCTGCAGTTTCAGACCTTACTTTGTAATATATGTCAGTATGTGATTGATGAACTTCAGTATGCCAACAGTGGAAATGTTTGTTTTGAAGACATTACAGCATTTGTGTAGGCAGAAGGGGATTAGATCTTCTGCAGTGAGAACTTAACTCATCAATATCAATATGTTAAAATATGGGGGCTTATGTGCTTTCCCCCCTTCTGTAATGTTTTGAAAACTGTTCCTCAAAAAGTGATGTAAGAACCATGTGTTATAATGAATTCATAGATCCTTACTACTCACAGAAGGCCTTACTTATGAGGTAGTTCAGCGGTATTTCTAATTTTGATATTGTACAGAGATGCTCCTGGACGTGCAATAGACAAATAGGTCTTTATGATGTCATGCAAAAGAAAGAGGTAAGATGCACCTTTTTTCTTACATATCAAATAGCAAGTGATACACAAATAAAGATGTGTGGCAGTTAACCTTTGATCTCACTGATAATATGACGCAAATGACACAACTTTCTTTTTGAGAGAGATGTGGCTATCAGCTGTGTCACAGAATGTTTGGAATATGCAGCATATGGAATAAGTCATCTAGCTTTTACCCAGGCAAAGCTCCCACTGATTCTGGTTGGGCTGCCAGCTTTGACTATGACTGGGGGAAGTTCAAAGGCATTATAGGACAGGCCTAACAGAATGTGTAGCCCACAGGAACATATATAGCCTGCAAAGGGTTTTTTTTTACTTTGGCACGATATTTTTCTTATATCTTGGCTGGCTGGTCAGCTGAGGAACTGTGAAACCTGCCCTTAGGATTTCTTTGCTGTTTTCTGGAGAATGGTTTTAGTTCCCTGTACTGTTCTTCCAGTGGGGACTGAGAGTGGATAGGGACAGAGAAGAGAGACACGCTCAGGAATAAAAGGATTTTCAGGGTTATTGGGAAGGGGGTTAACCACAGCAGTGTTGTGTTTTTTTTTAAGGTGTTTGTGTATCATCAAAACCATCTCTTAAGTGTAAAAATGCAAGTACTTGAGAATTAAGCTTAAAACACAACTTCGGGCTTTTATTTAGAACTGCATCCCATTCTGTGTTGAGCTGATGCAGAAGGTTGAGTTTGGCAGCTCCTTGTTAAAGCTGTAGCCCTCTCAGCTGCAGCACTGGATAAAGGATTTACTTTAGTTCATAGGTATGATGAAGCTCAGCCCCTGTAAGGTTGCTTGGTACCATCAGCTGAGCGCTGTGATAGAAGTGAACAACTGGAGCAGTCAACCTGTTGGTTGGAGTTGTGTAGCACAGAGCCAGAAAGTGTAAATCCTGCTTTTTGTAAAACAGACTTTGTTTCTGAAGTGGTCACTAGATAGCAAGTTCTAAAGTTAGCCTGTAGCAACTGCTCGCTTTTTAAAGAGAAAGATTAATGCCCAATCCCTTGAGAAGATGAAATGTGTAAATCAGCAACCAAAAGTTAAAGGTCACTCCTCAGGGTGTTGCGGGAGAATATCTTCTCTATTTTTATTCACCAGAATCAATACAGACAACTGGAACAAATGCTTTTGCAAGTTGGCAGTATTTATGTGATCTGCTTCCCCGTTGCATATGTTGTGAATATTTATCTTGCTTTTGTTTTTTTAAACAGTTTTTTAATGATACCTGAACACAGCATCACAGCTTTCTGCACTCAGCCATACTGATCACAAAAGCATGTCACTGATCAGAAGTATAAGGGGAGGGGAGAGAAAGATCGACAGAAACGTAAGTAACCTCAGCAATAATAGTGCAGTAACAAGAAAAAGGACAACTATGGGAAACCAGAAAAGAAAATAGAAAAGAACAGACATGAAAACTAAGAGCAAACTGACAACCATGAAAAACAGTAAGAAAGAAAGAATAAACAGAAGAGGGAAAAGGAGAAGCAGGAACACGACGGAGTAAGAGAGAATGGAGAGCATGGATCAACCAAGAAATAAGTTGTCCTGAAATCCAGTCGGATCTCTAATTCCTATTACACCAGGAGTTCTCTCTTCAGGCTCAAGGTTCAGAGGTAGGTATACAAATCTGGCCAGTTGCCTCAGGAGAGGAGGGAAGGAAGAAGATGAGCTGGGATAGGTTCTTTCTTGAGTAGCCTCTACTTTTATATTTTGTACCCAAAAGCCAAGTCACGCTAGCCCTCTGAATTCAGCAAAACGCAGCCCAAAGCACCATCTATTTCCTTTTCTTCTCTTTAGCTTCAACTTTAAGGATCTCTCCTTCCCCTGCTGTAGGTGATGGAGACATACTAATGATCAGAGACTCATTAGTGGTTCCTCTGTGCATAACTGCAGGTGGTTTAGGCTTAGTGTCTGCATTCGGCTCTTCCTTTTGTGCAGGGGGTGCAGATGAGGCTGCAGGCTCAGGGAGTTTCTTCTCCTCTGGTTCGGGTTTCTTCTCCTCTTGTTCAGGTTTCTCTGTTTCAGCTTCATTTTCCTAGAATCGAGAATTTAAATGTTTTCTAGTGCTGCAGAACAAATTCAGGAAGTAGTTCTGCATATGCAGTGGTAAGGCACAGCACGGATGCTGTAATTAATGGGATGCAATGTATGTAAGCCTGCATTCAGCAGCTGAAAATTTTGTGAAAAATGCTATTTCAAGATCAGAATGTCAACAACAAAACCCAGGAGAAGCTTGTGGGTACTGATAGTATCTGCTTCTCATGAATTCATCAGGATGAAACAGGCACACTTTGGGGCACACAACCTTTCCTCAAATTTTACCTTCCTTTTTTGTACTTATACTAGTATAGAAAGAAAAAGTGTTACATAAACCTCAACATATTCCCCAGTGTCCCAATTCCTTGTCCAAGCTTACTTGCTCTAAAGTTCATAAATACACATTAAATTGAGTGAAGTTTCTGCTTCGATCATGGTGTTGTTGTAATTCATTTAAGCAAGTTTTGTATTTTACTTAAAAGAAGGAAAGCGTAAACACATCCAGATCAACCATAAAAGCCAGAAAAGGATTCTGCCACCTCTAGGCAAGAATTTAGAACTGAGCAGGTTCTTACTAATGGGAACGTTTCTCAGAACAGAGTATAATGTGGGAATTACTTTTATGAGAAAACTTGTTTCAGTTGATTAAGTGTACTATATTACATATTTAATCAGATTTAGCTGTGTGGTCTTAACTTGAAATTTTGTCCTCAGAATTTGTTATAAGCAAAGTTCTGACTTTGAATTGGAAAGTTTGCTGTGTGCTTGAGTCAGCTGGAGCAGATTACTGTGTTAGGCTATTCCTACATTTACTGTTCTTTACATAAGATTAGAAGATCAGATGCTTTTAGTGTCCTTGTAAGGTCTATTTTATCCTTACTTTCCTAGATGATCTTTGTTTGCTTGCTTTTCTTTGCTTTTGTTTTTCTCTGTTCTGCACAGAGTCCAGGTCCAGGAAGATTTGAGCCAAATTTTAGAATTAGTGTTTACAGAGATTAAGTACCATGATTATATCTCAGCTACTGGGATTTTCTGCTGTTGATTGCAGTAAAACTATGTTTTTATTTATTCTGTTTGCCCAAGCCCTCCCAGAATATCTCCCTTACTCTCTCCAGCACTTAAAATAATCTGTTCTGTTTCCTGTGGCATTACCTGAATGTCTCGTTCTCTCTTCAGCTGCAGCAGCTTGGCAAGACCTGCTTTTCCTTTACCTCCAAGCATCGCTTTAAACAATTTTGGAGTTTCCTGTTTCTGCCCAAAAAGACCAGCCAAGCCCCGTGGTTGTTGCACTGGTGGTCCCGGAGCAGGCTTCCCCTTCTCCTTCAGCAGCACCCTGGAGACAGGAAAGAATGAGAACACACAGCAGTGCAGTGAAACCTAGAAAAGTTCCCGCAAAACTAAAATGTCACATTCTTGGATGAACACCTGACACCTTTTCCAGCCAATTTTTTTTTATCCCAGATCCAGTGGCAAGAGCAAAGCTGATAAGGCTTTTACTTGCTTTGGTAGCATTTAGTAAGCTGCAGTCTGCTGTTTTAATTTGGAGTTCCTTTCCTGTTTGCTGTAGTCTAAACTAGTGCAGGCTCAAATTAAAGTATCACAAGGTACCTGAGGTAGAAGTCTCTTACCTGACTTTCTAGACACAAATCAAGAGCATTTATTTCTCTATTTGGAGTTTAGCTGATGCTTGTGTACGTAATAATTAACCAAACTTTCAGCATGGCACATCTCTCATAGGTTAGGTTAGGGTGGGCAAGAAAGCAGGAGAAGGTGGTGTAGGACAGAGAATCAGTGTTGATGATTGTACCATTGTTTAGAAAGAAGCTGGAAGTCAGAAAGGTGATTGCTGGTGACCATCAGTCAGTGGATTTGTTCTGCCTTTCTACCTTCTGGTGCTGGTTTTGACAACCAGCCTCTCTGAAGACCCCAGATGTGAAAACAGTTGGACAAGATCTGCGCATCTGCATTGTTTGGTGCCATGGGCATCACATTGGACTATTTAGGGGTCCGTCACTGGGTCTGGAAGCCAAGTATGTATGCTATTGGTCTTCAGTAAATCTGGATTCCAGAGCTGTTGAGAGACTTTTGCTTTTCTCAGCGTTCATTACTGTCACAGGCTGTCCCCAGTGACTAGCTGACATGTCCTGCTCGACTTCAGGTAGAATTTAAGCTCTTCAACATTTTTGGCTAGTAGGCTTTTTATACTGCCAGATTCAGTTTTCCTTTCATTCTTGTTCTACCTCATCCTGTGAGCTGGGAGTGCCATGGACAAGAGTTCAACAGACTGTTTTGGGGAAATTTCCTGCAGATTTGACGCTTACACTTTTCAGATGGCAATCAGCCCATTCTGCATTTAGGTCCCGTGTTCCTCAGGGATGTAATGATTCTCAGGGTGCTGTCATTTGATAACCAGAGTTGCTGAAACAAGCTGAATGCAGTCATTTGCTAGCACTTGTGTAAGCAAAATGTCATGCCTATCCTAGCATTCTCTGGTGGAATTTGAAGTCTGGGAACATTCTTCCAACCTTTGATACCAATGCAAGGCAACAGCTAAGAACAGTATGAGTGCTGAAGTATACTGGTAAAGACAGACTGGTTTATGCACTTCAACCTGATACAAGGTAGCAAGGTACTCACTTCTGTAATCTTATGACAAAATATGACAACATTTTGCCCTGTCAAAACTAGGATAAACTGTGATCCTAGCAAGCTACAGCCAAAGCAAGATGAGAAGCAGTTTCTGTTCAAAATCCCATTTCAGAATCCCTTTGCACAAAATGCACACCTTTCAAATCTGTGTGATTACCTTTCATCTTTTCAGGCCTTACGTTAATCCGATTCTAATTGCTCCTTGAGATGTTGGAACCCACAACTCTGTGGGTGCATTGAAGCATATCTCTTTAGAATTAATTGCAGATTTTCAGTTGCACCTTTGAAAACCTACGGCTTAACTGGCATCTGTCTTGCAATCTGTTTGCCTTGGCTACCTAAGGAGTCCTGATGTGCGTCTGTTATCTCCTATTTTTGTTACCTTAAGTACAACAGAGAATTAACTGTATTCAGGACTTTATTCTTTTTACCATGTTCCCATAACTCTTGGAATACCTGCCAAGACTGTGACTTCTGCTAAGTATTACAAGACAAATCTGACCTCTAAGTACAAACACGTCTACATCTGTTACTCTTCCAAGAAATGCAAATGTGTCTATAAGCCACAACTTCCATTCTGCAGCTAAACAATGTGATTTAAAAACTGTTACTAGGACATACTTTGCTTTCTTCATCAGAAGTTTTTCTGAGTCAGGATAGTGTACCAAGATTTCGTTGAGTGTTTTCTTGTCTAGAATGAAAAGGTTGGCAAAACCGTGAGCCACCACGTTGGCAGTCCTTCGATTTCCTCCGCCTGCAGCTAATAGGCTGCAATGAAAATAAATACTGTCAGTTACTTCATTACTTGCCCTAGTGAGGAATATCTTTGCTGGTGGTTCTCCACTAAAGTCATTGCAAAGCTCACTTATGTACCCAACTGTTCTGGCTGACATTCTGTGAAGTCCCTCTGCAGCTGGGATTGCAGTTGCTTCGAGAAGGCAAATTGTCTCTACTGGTTGGTATTGTGCTGGTCCTAAGGACTGAGAAAAGTCTTGCTGGGTAGACACCCAACAGACACTACTGCAAAGACTGAATTTGTTTTAGTTTGCATACGAACTTGGCATTTCCTCATTTTTATTGCTGAAAGTGATTTAACACCATAAGGAGAACAGAACAAGTCCATTATTACTGAAAGCATTATTTACAATAAATGACTCTAATAATTATAATTTTCCTGAGTGAATAACTTCTGTTGGTCTCTGTGTTTTTGTTTTCCCACATTTCACATCTCACATTTGGATGTTGGCAAGTTGAATGAAAAGGATTAGGAAAGTCTTTCAGGCTGACAGTTAAAAATGTGTCTGCCTGAAAAAGAAGGCTATTTTGTTTTGAAAGTAAGATGTTTGATCAGCTTAGCAAGCAGGGGTTGGACATAGGAAGAATATCCACCTTAAAATTACATTGTCTGTCTTGCATTAAGCAAAAAAATTCATTTCTCAGATTAAAAGAATTCATTTCTCAGCTGTGGTGATAAGCAAGGGAAGCTGTACTTTGCTCTCAGTAGTAAAATTGCGTTATCAATATTTGAGGAGATTCACCCTAGAAATTTGTCCCTTAAATGTTTCCCAGTGAGTTACTATTTATGAAGAATAATAATATCTAAATTTAAAGGTTATCAATAAAGGATAATTGGAACCCTATCAAGGATGAACTAGTACTTTATCCTTCATATTAATTGGGATATATTAATAGTTTCTAGGTATAAAGGATATCTATGTAGCATTTATAAATGCTAGTTTATACAAATAAAAGATCACGAGACCTCTGCAACTGTGTGTACAAGGCTGTTTTTACATACATAGTCACAGTTTTTCTGTGCTCCAAGATAACAATCAATATATGAAGTCAAGCTGAAAATGCAGTACATATTGTCTTTTTAAACAATTCTGTACTATTTTGTAGGAAAAAAGTATTTGCACAATAAGAAAAGAAGCTGAAGAAAATTGCAAACAGCTTTTGAGTTCTGATGAATTGCATCTCAACAAGTCATTGAACAATCATTTTCAGGCTTTCCTAACAACAACCTCATTTTATCGAGGCAGACTAGGACTAAAGAGATCGGCTTTTTCATTATGGTGGTGATGTGAGGTGAATTTTACAGGGGAGGCTCAAACAGAATCATCTTTGACTAAAAGCAGCATCATGGGCTTCGTGACTGAACCTTTTTTGGCTAGTGTGCTAAGAGTTATTTGATAGGGTAAATCTTTAAAGATAACTGGCATTTGCCTTACAATGGCTCTTGATGCTACAGTATCTATATTAATAAAGAAAATTGCATTTTTACCTTGCATTTTTTTACTGCAGTTAGCCTGAAATGGTTTTATACTTGTATGAGATAACTTCTGAATTCTTATGATAGCAAATTTAATTTAGAGTTATGAAGTTGTCAAAGTGATGACTCAGCTTATCTACTCCTCTTTTACAACTGATCTCAAAACCAAGCTGCCATTCATTGAACTGAGCAAATTGATCCAGGGAACGGTGTGCATATCACCGTTGCAGGGTGATGGCACCTCAGCCTGGCACATACGTGCATATGGAAAGAACTGGTATGTTAGGAAAGGGTCCGGATCTGGCTTCTGAGCAGAATGTCAAACACCAAATGGCAGAGCTCATTGAAAAGCAGCAGCTGCTGCTGCTGGGCCAAAGCAGAAAACTTAAACTTTCACAAAGCTAAATATTCTTTTTAGCTTTGATTTTTTAAAATACAAGTTAAAGTTACAAAAACCACTGAAAGGCTAAAGATGAGACCAAACATTTAGAGCTCTTCCTGTCAAAAATGCTTTAACTTTTCCAGAATTACCATTTTCTGATAGGAAATTGTTCTAGTGAAATAACATTGAATGAATGAATGAGGACATCTGGCTTAAAGTATAAACTTGTCTGGGCTAATGAAGTGTTGTGTTATAGTTTCCCTCTCTTGAATTTCTGTCTTTCTCAATTGTCTGCACAGACAGGCTCTCATTAAGTCAGCAATCTGTTTGCCTCTGTTTCTGAGATTATTTTGCTTCCCCAAGCTGATATTATCTATACAGGAAAGTAGTAATGAGGGTAAGATGTTAATTGGAAGGTAGCTCCTATTACTTAATCTGTTTCTGTAATAATTTTGGAGGATGGAATTGGCAAAGGACTGGCTTGAACATTAGTCTTGCAGTGGATTGGCCTTCTAGTATAATTCAGGATTTTTTTTTGAAATTAATGAACATTCTTTGTTTTCTTCAACTCCTTTGACCATGAAGGCTTTATAAGCACGATTTACATGCATTTTGAACGGTAAGGTTAAATAGCAAGTTCTTAGGAAGCTGACACAATTCTCTAAAAAAAATCTTGATCCAAATATCAGAAGGAAAGCTGTGACAGTCCAATACCATGTGCTAAACAAGTTTTCCCCTCAGCATTCATAGTGTGGTTGTGCTAAATGAAGCAATACCTCATCTATTAAATACTTTTTTTTTTTCTTCCGTTTTCTTCTGCTATACAGTACTCAGAAGACCTTGACAAAACTTACAAAGAGGAGTGCTATACAAACTCATTATTTTCTAACACATCGCCACAAGGAAAAGGATAAATCTCTGGTGATATACTTAGTGCTTCATGTCTTTGCTTTCCAATTTTGGAGATGTCTGCCAGTTCCTATATATTTTCTCCTCGAGTTTATCCACTGCTGGTCATTTATATGCAAAGTGCCTGTGTCTGTACCGGTGTGCTGTCTCCACCAACACAGTAGGTCAATAATGAATAAAACAAGACCAGAAGTGTAGGGTTAGAGCATTGCTGAGGGTTTTGCTGGCAATTATGTGAAAAGTAAAACGTATCAGGAAATGCATCTTTAAAGGCAGCTGTGTAGTTCTCATATGGAAACGAGTACTCACTTTTATTAGATCAAAACACTGAAAATCCTTTCCTTGTTTTCAAACCAATCGCAAACGTTTTTCACTTAAAAAAAAAAAATCCTTGCTCAAAATGCAAAACTAATAAATAATTGAAAACTATGTAAGAGTTACGTATCTGGGCTGCTGCAGCTTTTTCCTTTATCTTTTCAGTATCTGGCCCTTCCTGAAAACCAGTGCGTTCTCAGTCTTTCCAGCAGTTTGTTTTGAGGCTTTTGTTTGGTATTGTATTGCCACACAGAGAAATACCTTTAAAATAACCTTCACGTGAAGGGCTGATACAATCTCACTTTCCCACTCAGTGAGAAATGCCTGTATATATATCAGGTGTTTTTCACATGCAGGTCTCAGCCAGTCCTGTACACCCATCACTGAATAAATGGGAATGTTTCCACTGCCACAAAGGGAGACGCAGTAGAAGATAAATGTAAACCTAGCACAGAGCTGATTACTACTTCTCAAAAGACAGATTGAAGCTACCAGCAAGAGGATTAACAATAACAGGAAGGCAGCTGGAAGAAATCAAGAATCCAGTTTATCACATGCAGGAGCACATGCATTTTATTACTTTTCTTAAGGCCAACCTCAGCAGGGGATGCGATACCTAAAATCTAGCACTTGGTTGGTTAATTGGTGAACAAGGCACATAAGACTTAATGGATTTTGCATAGCAACTATGTGGAGAATATAAAAAACATTTGTAGCCATCTGAGAAAAATTTTCTTTTATGGCGAAACTTAGACCCCAAAACCTGATTTGTCAGCCTTTTTCTCTCATGTATGCTCTTAAACAAATATGTTTTAAAATGTGGATGATGATTTTTGGCAACTTAATTGGCTACTTTAGCGCCTCAAGAACCACTCTGGTTTGCAATTTCAGATTTTTTTATCTCCTTTGTTGGAAATTAATTATCATTTTTACGATCTGCTGTGTAAGGACACTTAGTTGCACTATACAGACAATAAAATACATTTGGTCCTGCCCTATTGCAGACCTTGCAACAGGAAGATGTGTTAAATCTTTTAAATGCTGAAGGAGAAATCCATCTGTATATCCGTGTACATTTCCCCAAACACTGATTATATATTATTTGTTGTTTAGAAGACTCAGATCTTGCCAGATTAGTCTCTGATTTTTCATTTACTTAGACTTTCCTTCACTTACCTACCTCTCCTTGCTCACTGTCCTCTTGGCTGATCTTACCCAACTTTCCAGCCTCCCCATGCTTACCAGAGAGAAGTTAAATTGATTATTTAACCAGTTGATTATTTATTGTAAAACATTGATTATTTGACAAGTTCTAAAGGAAGTGTTAAAAATAGTGGTGGACCTACCTGATCTCCCCAAATACAGCTCCTGCTCTTAGTGTAACCAGGACTTTTGTACCATCAGGGCCTCCAAGGACTTGAACTTCACCTTGTTTGATGATGTACATCTCTCTGCCAATCTCTCCCTGGACACAGAAACACATAACAATCTCATTTTTTGACGTAGAATAATCTGACAAACTTCCCTTTAAATATATTTCCCTGTTCTCATACACTGTTTTACCGTTATTGTAGAGAAACAATTTTTTTCCCCACTTTTCCTAGGACAGAACACAAGTGCAAGGACTGACTTTGGCAGATCTAATTGTGATGTGAGGCAGTATGTGAGTAGAATTAAGACCATCCAGGCAAGCTTGAAAAATGAAGACTAGATAATAATCAAGATTGTATCAGTCATTTCCATCAACTATCCAGGTAGAAACTAAAGTAAGTCAGCAGAACATTTAATAGCAGAAGTGCAAAAAAGCCTGTGCTTCATGGTTTAAAAAGTTTCAGTTTTCACTCTATTACTTCTAATCCTCACTTATCTAATTTACAAGGAAAATAAGAATAAACAATCACTCAAAACTTTGTCTACTTTTATGTAATCACTGGATGGTTTAAGAGATTATTAGTTAACTTATTATCCTTCACAAGATCTGCTAACATTAAAAGGCATGATATCAGTATATAGGATGAAAAGCAGTCAAACTGGAATAATAGAAAGGGCTTAACAAACATGATCATAACTGTACTCACAACATCTCAATGATGGGAAAATAAATATTTTTCCATTTGTGCTGCTGGACTAACTGAAGAAAAGCAACCATTTCATTCTAAAAGCAAAAATGCAGCAGCAACAAAGCCAGGACTCAAAATGTAGGGTTTCTACTTCCTCTCCCTTAATCTGGTTTTCCAAACCTGCAGGCTGGAGCCTCCTTGGTAAGGTATGATGAGGCCAATGCACACCCAGGTAGGAAGTACTCCCAGCTCTCAGGTTCCAACAGGCTTTTATTCTTTGCTAAAAATTACAGTGTTAGTAGGACTACCATGGTTGTTGGCCACATTATAGACCTATACAAGTGAGTGTCCTTTGTGCTCTGAATGAGGCTGGAATAAAATGATACTCATATTTTTTGTAACCCATCTTTGCTGAGAACTGTTTTTATCTGACTGCAGGATCAAGACCTAGAACCTGTTACTGTCATTTACTATACCTGCTGTGGTAGAGTCCCAGCCACAGTCCAATATCCTCTTACACTGTGCATTGTACAAGCAAATTACTCTCCCACCCTTCCAAACAAACAGTAATTCTGGGATTGGTCTTTGAAGAGACACACCTGATCCTTCAGTGCATTCACAAATATTTAACTTCCTACATTGTGGAATTGGTGGAACTAACTCAGCATTCAGAAAGAGGTTCATAGCATGGAATCATGCAATCATAGAATCACAGAATCACAGAATGGTTTGGGTTGGAAGGGACCTGAAAGATCATCTAATTCAATTCCCCTGCGTGGGCAGGGACACCTTCCACCTTCCTCAGCTCCTTGAGGGAGCAGGACCTTTGTGACCAGAACTAGACCAGAGCAGCTAAAGACAAGGAGTTCTGATGGTCTGTGCCGTGAAGTGTGGGTCAATTGAAAGAACACTAACAGCACTGCTACTTCACCCCTATGCTTTGATTACATCCAGCAGTGCCTGTGAGTGTTGTAACAAACCTTTGAAAATAGACTTGGGCTCATTTGGTCAGAAGATGAGCTATCTACCTGTGCTACTGTAAGGCCACATTTAAGCTAAAATGTGAAGAGAAGACAGACTTCATGGCTAAGGGACAGTGTGTCAGCATTCAGCTTAAGTCTGGAGTTGGTTCCAAGCTCAGAGTGAAGGCAAAGCAAGATCAGATCCTGCTGTAAGGAGCAATATGCATTACTTACATTCTTGGGTAATTCCACTTCAGTATTTCTGAATACACAAATGAAGCACATACAAAGCATCATGGATTGAGATCTGTAGGCTAGGTTTGTATGTATATATGTATAAAAAATTAAGCTTGCTCCATTTTAAATATTCAAACTTCATGATGTGTCCCTGGATAAGCCATATTTACATTAAATACTTTCCCATACTATTATAATTTTGTTTGATAATGTAAGTAATAAAACCCATATTGTCTTGTTCTGTGTCGAAACTTGAGAGCAAATTTGTTATTATTACATAGAATACCTTAATTATTTTTATGCTATCTAATTCACCCACAATTAATTTTATTTAAAGAATACTTTTGACCTATTCCTGAACTCTTTTTCTAAAATACATATTATATTTATTGTTTGAAAGAGACAGAAATGCTCACCTTTTTGCAGACAAAGTCACCAGGTAAATACACAATGGATTTCAACCTTAGCAGCATGTCATATATCATCTGAGTATCACAACCCTGTTAAAATTAAGTAGAATTGTTCTGTATTGATTCAGTAACACAAGTGATTATTAATGCTTACACTGGGCAGCAAGTTAATACATGAGTGATCCAGGGGTTCATAAGTGGAATGACAAATGAAAACATGGTAAGGGACAACTTTTAAAGGAGAGAAAATATTGAAGGAATTGTCATTTCAGATACCTATAATATTCTCTTTGGGTTGAACAGTGTTATTTATTTATTTAGTTTTAATGAAGTGAGCTTCTGTACATCTAAGTTTGATTGTTGTGGAAGTTCAGTGCTATTTTCTGTGTTTTATAGATCTTTTAGGTGATTTTTATACTGACCCGGGGGAAAAAAAGCAGGTCAAATTCTTTTTATGAATCTATGAATTCCAAGTCTTCAGCAAATGTTGCAGAAACATTGCAACTATGTAATGTTTAAACAAGAGATATCCTGATTCTTGCAACTGTCTTAAAAAAAAAATGGTTAAACTTAATGTATTTCAAGACTACTAAAAATGCAATGTCTCTCCATTTTTGGTGTAAAAATCCAATCTTATGTACCACATTTAAATAATCTCTCTTGAAATCTATCGTGATAACAATAAGAAAGCTCCTTTGAACAAAAAGCTACTAAAAATAACATTCACTACATCAAAGTTATGTTCCCAGAACAAATAGTAACCCTGATCTCTCAGGCAGTGCTAGGCAGTAGACAGCAAGGTGATCTGTACTAAAAATTATATTCTAAATTTGGCTCTAGAGATTAGTTACACTCTGAAATCTGACAGTCTGACCATAACATCAGCTTTAATATGTCAGTATAGCAGGACTGTTTCTTAATCTCATTCACTTTTTTTTTTTTTTTAATCTCTGATATAACACAAAAAAGACAGGTACTTGTCTTTGTCCTGACCTGTCTCCACTGACTTAGATAATTCTTAGACTTATTTTGCCTTGAATATTAACAAACACGTTCTTAAGTGTGGCAAGATGCACAAAACAAGGTTTCTGTCTCACAAATACCACATATTGCTGCATTCTCCTGTAAAGGTACTTGCTTTGAATAAGTCAACTTTGTTGACAATGGCAAAGTTCACATCAATTGCAATGGCTAATTGCATTTTGGTTGGCATCTGCTCCAGTAATTCTGATTCATCTGTAACAAACAAAACAAAACAAAACAAAAAACAAAACAAAAAACAACAACAACAAAAACCTGATTAGTTGGAAGAAGCTATAAAGGAAGAATGAAAGAAAGTCCATAAAAATGAACATTGCATAGAAAAACAACTTAGTGGAGTAATTCTAGCATTTATGAGTTCAAATGAGGAAGATGCTACTATGCTAACCAGAAGAAATTGTCTTTTAAGTTGCATATCTTGTCTAAAGATATAACCAGAACTTTACATAAATTAATAGAAATTGTGAAGTAGAAAGCGTATTGCTTTGGAGTTTTTTGCTTTTCTAAAGGAAATGGAATACCCCCCTCTCGCTCTCTCCTATGAAATTCAGAAAAGATTTGTGCATTTCACCTTATAGCTATATCTGCACAAAACACTCTCTTTTTGAGCTTCTGTGTAACTGGAATTGGAAAGCCTTACCCAGCATTCCTTGAGAGTCCCATGTGTATTCATACCAGGTTCGAACACGATTTTGAACCACTTTTGGAATGGAGTAAGTGTTCATATAGGAGACAGTGTTGTCCATACAGGATCGGTAGTAGTTCTGTCCTGCTGTAGCTGCTCCAATTACATCTCTCATCTGCAAACATCAGTTGATATTACTACACATTTCAGCAAAAATAGTTGTGATTTGAGTATCTTGTCAAGGACATAAAAAAAAGAATAAAACACTTGTTTACAAAATTGCTGATTAATTATACATTCAGCTCCATGTTTTGAATAGTTCCTTCATCTGCTTTTTCAGGAACATTAAATAAAACCTAACTGTATAAGAAACAGTCTATATTTTTTTTTATTTTTAAAGGAATCATTTTTGTTTTTCAGCTTGTTCTTCTGTCTTTTATTTCTGTAATTGCATGAAAAATACAGATAATGCTTTTGTAAACATCTATAATAAAGCTACTGTGTATTTGTTGTGCCATGCAAGTCAGAAATGAAGCAAAGCAGGCTAAATTTCTGTAATAACATCAGCTGGCACCAACAGAACAAAGATCCTGACACTGTTTAAATTGAAGCTAGATCACTCCTAAAAATCCACTTTGGGCTGAAAGTTGACCTTGAAGATTTTAGCGCAGGAACATCATTTAACATTTCAACACAAATGCAATTTGTTTTTAGTAGAACAGCTTCACAGTGCAGTGGCCAAGGATTAGTATGATACTGAGGCAAATTCTATTTCTTATTACAGAAAGGCAATTGATTGGAGGAATAACAATTTTTAGGCAGCTGTGCTAAATTGGGAATAACTCAGTAAGTTTAAAATATTTTTGTAAACAGGAATTATAACAAAATATAATGAAGCTGCTTGCGTATTAATAAGTTTTGATTCCACAATTGACTACACTGGTTACAAAAGTTAATCTCAAATCTATTTGGGGAAGAGAGCTTTTATATGAATAATTAGTTTTTGGTAATTTTTGGTTTTATTTTTGATAATACTTGTTTGTGGATGAATTTGATATTTTATAGGAAAGAATGTTCTATGATAATTGGGTATCTCACACTTCTAAATTGCAAGAGGCATATATATTTTTTTAACTTTGGCTGAACTTTTTTTCACATTCTGAACTCATAAAAAAAATCACCAATATCTTTATGTTTTCATATTAATTCTCCCAGTAACAGACATGTACAAATCAAAAGCTCTGGAATCGTTTCTAAAGGAATCCAACACAAGACACAGCCTGACATAAGAATCATGCTATTTCTCTGTAGGCAAGGTATTTTAAAACCTGTGGATCTAAAGCTCAAATTTAGTAGTTAACAAGCTACAAGCTGGAAATAGTTCATGCTGGGTTCCACTTGTCTGGAAGTATAACTGATTTGCTTTGCTGTAGGCTTTTTTTTTTTTTTCCTCTTGCCATATGAAAACCAACAGAAATAGAAAATAGTCAATTTTCAAATTAACAAATATTTTGTAACTTATGGAAGATATCTCAATTCTAGTTTGACAGAAATCTTGAGATTTCTATTGTCAGTAGTATCAAGTTTGATTTATTTGATAATTTGTACATGTTAATATAATTATACCTGCAGTTATAACTTTCATATCAGATTCAACAGTAGAGTGTGAATGTTAAGGAACCGTCTCCTTGGCTGTGAAGAAATAAAAAAGGAATTGTACATAGTTTTAAGAATCATCTGTGTCATGCAGAGACTTGGCTTTAAATCAACTTGTGTGCAAAAGGCATACAAAACTGGGAACTGATTAAATGCATGCAGCAGTCAGAAGGGTAAGTATGGATGACAGTGAAAAAGAGGGACATGTATGTTGAAGCTAAACTTTTTCCTGGAACTAAACAGAACAAAATTGAATATATTATCGCTACACTGCAGTTCATTGAATATATCTAGTTATTGATTTCTTGATGTACCTGACCAATTAAGCTGGAGAAGACAAAGACACCCAAGAAAAAATTCAGCAGTTGAAAAACTATCTCAAACAGGGTTTGTGGTTCTGGAAGGCCACCAATGGTGATTAACGTACGAACTGCCCAGTAGTAACACCTCAGGTACCTGTGAATACAAACAGAATTTTTGTTATTGACTGGAGCTACTTATGTCATTAACTACCCTTTTTATCACCTTAACAAACACTTTCTTGCCTTCACTACTGTCCCTCATGCCTGGGAAGAGCTGTCCATCAGCGGCTACCTTGTGAACACCCCTCAGGCTTTTCTCAGAACTCTCCTGGTCTGGAGGGCAAACATAGCAGTGAGCTATAAGCTCATAGCAGTGAGACACTAACACTGTACTTCAACATATGGCCTCCAATATATTGCCTCCTTCCCTGTATCCATTTACTGTCTCTCCCTTCCCATACTTAAGTGTGAGCTCTTTGGCCAAAGACTTTTTTTTCTGCTCGTACAATCCTTTTTGTACAGCCCTGTGCATGACAGAGTCCATTCCATTCAATCACTGAATTTCCATTAGTTGATAACATGAGTTTCTAAAAACAACAAAGGACCTGTACAGAATTAATTCTTTTTGATTTTGTGAGGATAGCCATACTAACTCTATGCCTATATATATAAAGCGCCTTGGCATCTCTAATATTCTTTTTAAAATTTCATTCTAAAACCATTAGTAATGCAGCATACCCCATTAAGTGCAGCTGCAATTAATTAGTTCTAATCATTGCCATGAATGTGCTATTGTTTCTTTCTTTTCTGAGCTAACAAATCTAGGAATATTTCTAAAGGCCCCCTAATCATTAGAATTTGACTTTATAAGTCTCTATACAATCAGATTTCAGCTTCTCTAATAATTAGAAGTATGTTTTCCTTAATTGTACAGTGAGATTTCCTATCAACAATGACCATAGCTTCTAAAGCAATGAAGATTCATTCTGTTTCTTGAATTTTATTGAGTTTGAAATAAAATAAAATTTAAAAAGCAACAAAACCCCCAGCAACAAAACCAGAAGAAATGCTTTTGGAGATGTTTCTTTGAAATAGACAGTCTAGCATACATTTTCTCATGTCTGCACTGAGTTTGAGGCCAACCTGATCGGCCTGCAAACTTCAGGAGTAGTACATTTTAGTTTGGTGGCCCCCACTTTAAATCTTTTTTTTATTGAGATATGAACTCAACTCCTATTAATAAATGGTTTGTGTAACTATACTATTGGAGGGTCAGTTTTGTTCAAATATAAGAAAATGAACTGACAATATCAAACAGTTCCAGTGAGGAATGTTCCATTTTAAATCACTTGGAAGTGTTTTTAAATCTTTTCACCTAAAATGTGAGGATTTATCATGCAATTGATTTTTGGTTTTCACTGCAAAGTCATGTTTTTCTTGGTTTCAAATTAATGAAATGCAGTAGCAATGATCACTTTTACCCTATTTTTCTAGTTTTAAACAGACAGAACTGTCAGTTTTCATTCAGAGTCCTTAAATCAAAAATTCATTACATATGTGTCATCCTGTCATTTTTCCTTGTTAGGGATGCAAAATGAACAGTTGGATTACACCAATACAATATTTGCACTCAGGTTCAAAAAAATCCACCATCACCTATTCACACTTGAAGCAAAGTATGCATAAGTGGCAGCTTTCACTCAGAGTTCTGTAGCTCAAAGGACATGCAAGAACAAGCCTCACATACCTGTTGGAGGAACTGCAGATTTAAACGTAAAATGATGTCTCTAGCTTGTCTGAGGGGATTTGTCATATGAAGCATATTAATATTGTATTCGTTTGTTATAAGTGTGAATGCTGTAGAGCTTGAAACATGTAGAATTAATGACTATGAAAATGTAAAGAAATTAGCAGTACTTCTGTGCTTAATTACTATAGGAAAGAAACTAATTAACAAACTCCCTCACTCTCAATGACCTCAGATGCCAAGACTGTTAAATCCACCATGATAGTCCATGATATAATCTCCATTCTGGGAGAGAATCTCCATGTCTGTGAGGCATGAAAGCAATTCCTGAAAGGACTTTAGGGATCCTAAACATGCTTCTTTGAAGCATACAGACTCTTGAGGAGTTTTTTTTGTTTGTTTGTTTGTTTGTTTTCAGAACTGCCCACTCCTTTCTGAAGATGTAGTTAATACAGTATTTTTTTTTTTGTAATTTTACTTCAGAGGAAATTTTCTACGGATAAAGTCACAATGATAATCACTATCTCTTAGGCACAGATTTTATAATTTCTCTTTTTACTTTATTTTATTGGTTTTGTTTTAATCTGACATAAAAGTTACAGTGTTGAAATATAAAGGAACGTTTTTCCTAAGAAATGAGATTGTAAATTTTGTTTATGGAAAGCCAGAAAAAAACAGACTACAGTTTCGATGGCATTAGCAGTTCTGCTTCCTACTAGCTAGAGTGTCTGGAAAACATCATTGCTTACCATATGGCTTACTAGCCTACTATAAAATTACTGTTGGAGCAAACAACATGAGACAAGAAAGAGATTTTCACTCTGCACAGCATAGACAGTAAGTGTATCCTTCAGGCAATCAAACTACTAGATTTTTCCCTGAAGTAAGTCCTATGTATGAAAACATTCAGAAAAAAACACATATAAGACACCTTGTAATGTTATGCCGAAGTTCCTATGTGGTTTTGGTTAATACAATTAAATCAAATCTTTGTGCATATGGCTGTCAGATTTTAAGGCGGTATTCACACAGCCCAGTGAAGCTTTATTTCAGGGCTGTCACATTTTTAGTCGCTAATTACAACCAGGACAGGTTTGAAGTGGAATAAAGAAGAGGCTTTTATAAACAGGCATTCTAACGATGTCCTCCTTGGTACCTTTCTTTCTTGAATGACTTACTAATCAAATGACTGTGGGTGTGATGTGCTCAGAGAGTAAGGTGTAAACTGCAATGATTTATATCAAAAATAAGGCTACAAGCAGCAAGTCTGAAAGCATTAGGTCTGACATATGTATGGGTTGGGCTGCTGCATTCACATGGCAAGGTTTTTGTAGTGGGAAGCTGCTGGGGTGGGCTCTGTGAGCAGAGCTCAGCAGCTGCCCCACGTCAGATCACAGCCAGCTCTAGCCAGCTCCTGGACCCGCTGCTGGCCAGAGCCGAACCACTAGGCAATGTTGTTTGCACCTCTGTGAGAGCAGATTTAAGAAAGGGGGGGAAAAATCTGCTGCACATCAGCAGCTGGGAACCAGCAGCTGGGAACCAGAGTGAGAACCAGCCCTGCAGACCCCAAGCTCAGTGCAGCAGGAGGGCAGGAGGAGCTCCAGGCACGCAGCAGCAGTTCCCCTGCGGCCTGTGGAGAGGCCCCTGGTGGAGCAGGCTGTCCCCCTGCAGCCCATGGGTCCCACACGGAGCAGATCTCCACGCTGCAGCCCGTGGAGGAGCCCCCGGTGGAGCAGGTGGATGTGGCCTGGAGGAGGCTGCGGCCCATGGAGAGCCCCCGCAGGAGCAGGCCCCGGGCCGGAGCTGCAGCCCGTGGAGAGGAGCCCACGCAGGAGCAGGGGTCTGGGGGGAGCTGCCGCCCGTGGGGGACCCGTGCTGGAGCAGTTTGCTCCTGGGGGATGGACCTGTGGTAGGAAGCCATGTTGGAGCAGTTGTTGAAGGGCTGCTGCCTGTGGGCAGCCCCCGCAGGCTCAGTTCAGGAAGGATGGCATCCGGTGGGAGGGACCTCACATGGAGCAGGGGCAGAGAGTAAGGAGGAGGAACAGGAGGTAATAAATAACATTATGCTGTCTGTTTTTCCCATGATGATAACTGGTGAGTGATCTCCCTGTCCTTATCTCATCCCTCCCTTGTGCCCTTTCCATTGTATTTTCTCCCCCTTTCTCTTTGAGAAGGAGGAGTGTGGGAGTGGTTGTGGGGTTCAGCTGCCCATCATGGTGAGACCCACCACAGCTCTGTATTCAGTTTGTTTGGAGGCACAAAACTGCCTCTGTAGCAAGCTCTGTGAGTGTGACACGTCAGACCTATTTGGAAGTACAGAATATAGGTGATATGCACATATGCAACATCTTTTAAGATACGCCATTCTTACTGCATATTGGTCATTGTAAACCAAAGAAGTTGAATTGTTCTAGACACATACAGTGATCATTTTCTGGGATTTCCAAATATCCAGTAAGTCTGCACCCAGAGCAGGAAGGCAGCAAGCCATAGAGAAAATTCATTAGGATACAAATGGATGTTTTGATTAGTAAATATGCTAGAGAATTTTGCAGCCTACTTGTAGATGGCTTGCATACAGCAGAAAAGATATACCATAAGATAAGTGGAACAATTTTTGTGCCTAACTTTATTGTTGAACCGGGGGGCTGCATGAGAATTTTAGCTCCCTCAGTTTACTTTCCCTCATAGGCAGTGAAATGGATACTTCCAGGGGACAATTCAAAACCATGACACTAGGTTCCTGCCTTTAATCACTTTCTAGAGGATTTGTCCATTTTCTCAAGGAATTAAACCAATCTCTTACTTACGTAGTTAAACTAGACTGAAAATAAACACATATGGTTCAAATTGTTCACTTAGCTAGAATTAAGAGACCTTCTCAATATCCTGCTGCTCTGGGCACATAAGCTCTGCACTATGGTTTTGCATCTGTGATGCTATCCTCCTGCATTAGGAGAGACTGAGATCTATCTAGGTAATTATGGGAAGTTCATCAAGAGCAGTTTTAATGCTGGCAACATCTTGGGTGGGTGATTTGGGTATGCTGCAGTGTGGGTAAACCTGACTGCCCTTTGTAGCTTGGGTTGAAGGCTTTCATTGAAGGCTGCCATGCAAAATATCTCAATTTTTTTTTTGGACTGGCACTAACATTTCCGAGTCTGGACACAGACTGGAAAAGAATACATCTAGCAGGAATTTGGAAGAATTGCTGCTTTGATAATTTTACTTGTGGTTTGAATGCTGTGCTACAGCTGTTATAAATTGGACTTCACCAGTTTGTATTCCTGCTCAGGAATACATATAAACAAACCGATGAGGTAAACTCTTGTCTGTGTGTTCTTTTTAGCCTGGGAAAGGGAAAAACATGATCCTAAAGTGCTGACATTTTTAAGAACTGAGTTTGGACATCACTAGCAACATTTTATGGACACAGCAGGGATTCCACATAAAACCTTAATGCCACTAAATCAATGCCAGTTCATTTGCTTTGAGTCAGTGTAATCGGAGACTGCTACAGTTTTGTTTCATTTGTCAAAATGCTGTCCGACTTTTTTTAATTAGCTAAGAAGCCATGTTTTTTTTATCTTCTTTCTGAACACATTCCCATTCTAGATGAGAACAATGGAATATTTTACATCAGATATCTGCCTCTCTGACTGCTGTATGAAAGGAAATTATTGCTCTACCGTAATATATACTGCAGTTCTGGTCACTTATTCTGATATATTTTTCTCAGATTGGAAAACAGGAACAACCAAGAACAAAGAAAAATATATACCTTGAAGTATATTTTCTGACATGTTTAATTTCAAACTGCATCTCCAATAATAACTGGTTTTCATACTATGACTCTTTGTCAAAAAATTCCAAATATCTGGCAAACAGATATGTCTTGCCTTAGTCGTTGATTTGATGACTATCCTATACAAAAGCCATTTGCTGTTAGAAGGCTAACAGGTTATACTTTATGAGATGCAGGTCAGCTTGGGATATCGCTTGAGTTTCCATGTACTTGGGATCTTATACAGTATAAATTACGTAGAAGCAAAAGAATAATTGCATACTAATGTCAGATGAGGTAGATTAATGGATTAATGAAGCATATATATTCTTATGTATATTTTATTTCAACATCTCAGTGTAATGACTTAAGTTATCAGTTTATTATTACTATTAATAATAAATTCTGCCAAAAATCCCATTTGATACCAGTGTGACATCGTTTTCAAAATGTTTTCGCTTCTTCATAGAAAAGGTACCACAAAACATTAAAAAACACGGCCGTTGCCTCTGGGCACAACTGTATTGTCTATGGTCAAGCCAGTAAATAATTTCTACCAATTTTTTGCATGAATGCAAAGTAAAATAATTTTGAATTTTGCCCATGAAAAACAGGAAGACTTTTCTGTCTTTTTTTTTTTTTTTTTGGCTGTTCTCACATTAAAAACTTGAAGACTGGGTAAGCTCTTTATTTTCAGAGCCTTCAGGTGCTTAGTCTTAGTTAACTTATTTTTTAATTACAAGACAAGTATTCCCAAGAATGACATTAACTGAAATTGCTATAAAGGAAATTCATTATGCATTTTTCTTGACAGATTTCTAGAATACTTGATCCTGTGAATAAATACCTGTGTACAAGTTTACTTACATAAGTGGTCCCACTGAGCTCCATGAGCCTGCTTGCATGTCTGGTTATAATATTCCAGCTGTGTATTTTAGTGGTGTGTGAAAACTTCAGCAATGTTATTTTATTTTTTATTTATTTTTTGAGAGAGAACCTTAGCTATTAAAAATCAGTGCTACTTTACACAAAGTGCGTTTTACTCTAAAGGTTATTTTCTTACCCTTCAAAACAGTGACTTCACATCAAACTTCTGAAGTCTGACAAAATTACAAAAAAGAAGAGCACGTCTCCAAACTATTAAAAGAGAAGCGTGAAAAGTTGTTTAAAGGTGTTTTATGTTAGCAGCAGTATATTATATGCAGTTTTGCAAATAACATAATTAATGAACAAATTGTGCTTCTGGGGCTTTAACTATTTTGTGGTCTTTGAAAGAAATGTAAGTAAGTTCTTTCATACATCCGAACATACTAGATATGTTTTTGTATAACTACACCCAGAATATATGACTACTTATTTTCTGTTGTTTCCTCTCCCTCATCTTAATGATGGCATCCAGACTTTTTCTGTCATAAGGAGTTTGTGAACAGTGTGCCAATATCCACTCCTTCCTACTGGGGACACCCCTTGGCACCTGGTTAAGCATGTCCTTTTCCAAAGATCAGAGAAGGTCAGTAGAATTTTTTTTTTTTAGACCAATCACAACGCTGCTAAGTGGGAATAAAATGTTGCATTTTAATGACAGTGCTGTGTGGCAGAAAAAGACTGGTGCCTCTGATTCCTTTAAGGTATTGTTCTGTCATCCTTCTAACAGTTCCCATGTGCATAAGCAATCAGTGAGTTTAATTTATGATCTTTGATGCTTTCTAAATGTTTAATTAAGTTAGTGCTTAGTACTGACTCATAAACCTATAAAAGCTGAAAGTACTAAACCAATTATTCACTGCACCTGCCCCCCAGATATGCGCTAGTAATGAAAGCTGCTAATCAGCAGTCATGGTACTAAAAGTTAGCTATCCAAGTACTTGTAAAGTAAGGGCATAACCTGTAAACAAAGTCATGGGAAAGGGAGAGGGATTCAGGGAGGAGCAAAATCAACAAAAACTAATTGCGAGAGAAAAGGACTTACATGTTTCCTTGGCCATCGTACACCCATCTAGTGCTGCCAAGTCCTTCATAGTCTGAAGCCCAATAATACAAGCATGCATTAATGTGCAAGATAAACAGCAAGTATCCAGTTGTTCGAATGACCCTATAAAAGTCAACAGATTCCAAATAGCAAATGATTAAATTCCTGTTAAAAATGTATAGTTTTCCCTCCTTTTAATATGGCACCCTTTGCTTTTTGTGTCAATAATGTATATACTTAAGCATACACTAAGTAGCTCCCCACCTGTATTGACTCTGTGAAAAAAAATTGCTGGCCCAAAAAAACTTGTCTCTGATGTTTGTCCAAGGTCAAATAAATATCTTTCCTTGAGTATTTGACACAGGATCATTTTTTAAATTATGATTTCCTGAGAACTTCATAATACACCTCTTTTACTGGCTATGAATATTTACAGAAATCTGAAGCTATATTAATGAGGCTAGAGGGTACAAAATTATGTGTTTGTCAGACGCTGTTCAAGGTAGGCTCTGAACCAGTGAACTAAAGCCAAGGAACATCTGAGGTCAGAAATTAAATGTTTTGCAAGAGCTTTGCTAGGAAGCCTACAGTAGATGTGCTAAATAGTGTGATTTAGTGGCTACAGCAGGAGTTATATCATTCCTAATCCCAGTTCTTATGCTTATGGCCAGTTCTTCAAAGAACACCGATGATGAACTGCTTACGAACTGAGCAGCTTCCTGTTTAATACAGTAATGATCTCATTGTATATCCTCTGTCCAGTACATGGGGATCAAAAGGAAGATCTCCTGGATTTAGCTCTCTGTTCAAACATTCATGTATCCAAAGGATAAATAGGGAGGAAAAGTATAGGACTTGCCTAAACACAGGGAGGCTGTTCCATAATGGCTACATCTGCTACAGCCAGAATACAATGCAGTTCACAGTGCATAATAACTGAGAGGGTGGTTATATGCAAATTTAATAAGGTCTAATTAACTTGGGACTATAAATTAAGTTAATGGGAGATAATGTTTCTGTAGTTGCTTCTGTATTATGGTCTCCTTTGCTTGTTCTTCAGGTGCTGTTCCATGACCTCCTTTGCAACTCCATGCCACCGAGCCATCTACCTACTGGCACTGTTTAGGATGCTAGCAACTGAATATCACTTCTCTGTTGAAATGTTGATGCACTTTCAGGATAGCTCTGTTTAGGGCTGCAAGCTGTTGAGAACAGCAGATAGCTGATTTGAGCTAGTAATATTGCAAAATTGACCATGCTAGGACTATTGCTCTTGTTTCAGTCCATGCAGGTGTATTCCTGAGGCCTGAGTAAAGGTTCTGGAAGCCCTTGCTACAATAAATGTTCTATTTCTCTAGGCGCGTGCTTAATCTGCCATAATGGTATAGTAACTTTTTCTAGCTGTATTCCTACAAACTCAAACTGGTGAATTTGAGAAGTGAATCCATCCAGGCCCACTGAGAAACTGAAAAGCAGTTTCTTCACCTTGTGGAAATTCAGAGAAGCCTACTCTTGTACCAACAAGACTTAAAAAAAAACAAACAAAAAAAAAACTTAGAAAGAAAACTCCTCAATAAGTGAAAGGAGAGGGTAACATATGAATAAGCTTTTAGAAGGACAGCATCTCATAAATACTTTAGCAGAACTTTCAGACTTCTAAGGTCTTTTATTTCACAGGTATCTGAAAACATGAAACATGATGTTTCAACCTCCTTTTTGAATTTTTAAATCACATGAAATATCTCATTTGCAATGTACGAATACAAAGACTACCATTTAAGTGCAATACTCTCTGAAATAAGTTGGTAATCGTATTTTAATAAGATGGTATTTATGATGCAGCAGCACACAGGAAAAAGATTTTGCCCCAGGACTGGGACAGGGAAAGAAATCTGTTGGTGTAAGAACTGAACAGGATAAATTAAGGCTGTTGACAACGTTTGTCAGTAAATGACAATAATGGCAATAGAGCAGATAGGCTGATCAGGTCCTAGCTGCAGCAGTGACTGCTGAGGGACCTACGAAATTTGCCATACCTGTGTCCATGGGCTGCCTGAGTTGGAACCAAAATTCTTTTGGTGAATATAGAAGGTGAGAACACAGTGCAGTAGACATCAATTATAATCACTGTTTGAGAGCCGTACTGAGTTGATTCTCATTCCAAGTTTAGTCAATGTAGTGGAGGATCAAGTTTCTGTATATGCCAGGTTCATGGTGAGAGCATGTTTGAAGAAAAATGTTGATATAGGCTCAAGCTCATAACTTTTAATAAAAGTACAAATAAACAGCCACTGAGGATTTGGCACTGCTAGGAACCTAATGAAGCTGTTCTTTAGCTCTTTCACTAAAGAAACTTCTTTCTGATTGTTCTGATCAGTTAAATTTTGACAGAAGCCTCAGTGTGGTGAATATTTTGCATGAAAGTAGCCTTTGCACTCAAGCAGGCCAGCTGAACTGAACAGGACTTCATAGATGAATGGAGCTTTACATTTATTATTTTAATGATTACAATAAAGACAAAGAGATATTAAAAAAGATCTTAAATTGAACAGTTAAAATGTACCATACTGTGCCGACAAAGATATACCGTCCAGTGCTTCACTGATGACTTATGACATTGAATGAAAGGCATTCTGTGCCAAGCTTTGCATTCTACAAGGATTTAATAAGCACATACCTGTAGATGTATGCTTTGTCCAGAATAGCTTCCAAACGATCATTAAACTCAAAGAATGTGTTATGCTGAATGGAAAATAAGTGAAAGTAATCCAATCATTATCTTTCACCACATATTTTTCTAGTAGTACTGTTATTAGTTCACATACACATTTTGAAAATAATGGATTTTTCAGCAGTCTGACTTTCTTTAAACACCTATCTAGAGGTGAACTGCAAAGCAAAGATAAAAATTGAGTAAAACATTGTTTTGGGTGTTGAGTGTCCATTAATCTGATTATAGAGATAACCTTGCTGTTTAGGTCAGACTGATGTTGATAATTGACTTCTACTTCTTCAAATGTTTATAACTGGTTAGGCAGCTTTATCAGAAGCATTACAGCTATAAAATTTTTTTTTTCTTTTTCTGAAATTCCAGTGACTATTCAGTAAGTGCTCATATGTATCAACAACCACATATACGATTACATAGTAATAATTGCTGCTGTATCAAATTCCTCCTGTTAATAATTTCTAGTTCACCTTTAGCCCCAAACAAAATCTTGGTTTGCTCAGCCCAGCGCAGAGCAGGCCAAGGGGAGGCCTCATGGCGGCCTGCAGCTCCCTCACGAGGGGAGCGGAGGGGCAGGCGCTGAGCTCTGCTCTCTGGGGACAGCGACAGGACCCGAGGGAACGGCATGGAGCTGGGACAGGGGAGGGTCAGGCTGGGGGTTAGGGAAAGGTTCTGCACCCAGAGGGTGGTCGGGCACTGGGACAGGCTCCCCAGGGCAGTGGTTATGGCACTGAACCTGCCAGAGTTCAAGAAGCATTTGGACAATGTTCTAAGACACATGGTCTGATTTTTGGGTGATTCTCTGTGGACCCAGGAGTTGGATTTGATGATCCTTGTGGGCCCCTTCCAACTTGAGATATTATATGATTCTATGACTCTATGATAATATTCCCACATACATTTTTGTTGTTGTTCAGTACACATCTGTTTGACTAATACCAAGTACAGTTTAACTTTTTATTCTTTCATACTGTTTTGGTTCTGATTTATGGAAGTATGAAGTTTTGTTGAAGACTGAAGTGAAGAGCACCCTCATTTTATTCTTAGAGTTCTTGTCGCTTCTTCCAACTTTAAATGAAAGCCATTTCTTTGTCAACATACTGCTCCATATCAAGTGCAGTTTCATAAATGGTTTGTAAGTAGAAAAGACATTCACCTTGTTATACATGACTATCAATAATTGCTTTGGTTTTGCAGACACAGTATTTTGATGGTGATTCATGCAGAGGTAGTTTTACAAAAGACGAGAGAGAAAAATAATATGGCTCTGAGGTAGCATTTAACCGTTAAACTGGTCAAAGGAATAGCACAGAGGCTACCATATAGCACAGAGAGTTCAGAGAGAGACTGTCCTCACGTGTGGGGAACATACTGAGGCCTGTTAGGTACTGTGAAATAAAGGGAGAGGGATGTTGTCTAACCACATCTCAGCCCGTCCACTGCACACTCCATGTCTTTGGACTCAATAACAAAAGTGGGTTTATGCTTGTTAAATGTGCTATGTACAGCTTACGTTGTCATTAAAATTTCCACCTTTGCTTTTAAGCACCTGACATTACCAACAGAAAGAGAAAATACGTTGGCATTAATTAGTGATCTTAAATGAATATTTTTGATGTTTGAAAACTAAACAGTTTATTTAAGATTAATCTAATTTAAATAATGGAAACAAATCTTTCTTAATCACAAAACAGCTTTTTTATTATAAGAAAGCTACAAGAAAAAAAAGAGAATAATGGCTTCAGTTGGCTAGATTATTTTTTTTTCTTTTTTTTCTGTTTATATACTGATGTGGCTTAGACTCAGAAGATTCCTGAAGATATTTTTCATTTTCTAAGCTCCATACTCCTAAGTATTATAAACATATTTTCACTGGGATTTAGAAGCATTTATGTGTTGTTAGCCATCTATTACTAACACAGATCTTACCTTTAGCATTCTATTTGCTCTAAATGCTGGGTTAAATCCAAAGAAGATAGATAAAACTTCAAATGGCAATACTGATATCACATCGAGCTGTTGAAGAGCAGAGAAAGAGATTTCAAAATAATCATAATGCATTTACTTGCTGTCAAAAACCTACTTAGATTGAACCATGATTGAGTATAAAATTTGAACAGTCAGCATGCTATGCCCATAATTTCCAAAGTACTAGCAGGCAAGATTATCTCTGAAAACACCAACAGCTTTGCTTTGCCCTACTTTTAAGTCCCTTGTGTCTGATATTTGCTTCTGTTTCATGGGGATTATTAGCAGTATCTCAGATATTTGACTATTAATACATTCTTTTATTTCAATTATGGTTCTGACAAGACTGAAATGGTAGGCATGTGGCTGGTAAATGGGGGTGCAAAAAGCACGTCATAGGAACTTCTACAGCTTTTAAGGCCAGGCTGCCTAAAGCAATCTGGGGGATCACAGTGAAATAGACTCCGTGTTTGCAACTGACAAAATCCATGTGTTTCATACAAAAGATTCATCATAGGATCATATGAACTTAAAAATATTTATGTATAATACTGGTTTCTGTTGTATTTGGATGCTTCTACTTCCCATATCACTAAGATTTTGAACATATCTCCACAGTCCACCAATTGTATGATTACTTATCTGCCTACTTTATTCTTTCTAAGAATACTGTGCAGAGAAGGAATGCTGTGGGAAACTTGGCTTTGCCTAAAGATTTGTGTCTTGAGATGCTTTTCTCTGTTACTGATAACTTTTGGGAATACAAGAGGAACATGGAACTGTGGGCTTCATCTCATTGTAATCAGAAATGTCTCTGCCCTGAGAGATGCAACTCACATTGGCAGCAATACTGCCCTTTAATTCCATGCAAGGAAGGTACAGTTAATGCCAGAACTCTGTGAAAAAAAGGAAACCAAGCCAAAAACTTGATTGAGGACAAACAGCCTTCTACGGCCTCTCTCCCTCTCTCAGATACATGTCTAAGAAGAAGCAAAGATGAGTCAGAAGTGCTTTAATACCAGTAACTGTTAATTGGTACTTAATCATTTGACTAATTCCCAGTTAATATCTATATCTTGCATGTAGTGAGAACATTCAGCTTCCATTAGTTTCTGTAGAAATCAAGAGCACTAAATATATTTCAAGAGTGAACCTAAAATAAAACCGTGCATATCCATTTCATTCTTTCAAATTTAGTTTGACTCTCTTCTGCTAATTTTGCTGTAAAGTGTTTATTTGTGCTTTAATATCCTGAAAGCACTTTTGGATAGCTTACCTTCAGGCATATAGATAATGCAATGTTGCAATCACTGAGACAAATTTTAGCTCCAAACTAAGACAGGTGCAAAAGTATATATAAAAGAGATAGCAAAAAACATGTTTTCAGAGATGCAGGCTTAGTGTCACAGAACTGCATGTGTATCAGGAATTCAACAGACTACCTTCCCTCTGTTGATAAATCCAATATTTTGGAAAAAAAATGAACAATTATTCTAAATCATTTCTAAAATTTTTCTTTTGATTTTAGAAAGTACTATGAGCATCAGAAACATTGCTTCAAATTTCTGTTTGCTTGTGTGAGCACTGGCATATTCACTAACATCAGGTACTTCATAGAGTTCACTGAATAGAGTTATCATCTAATTAAAACTTTTTATTTTGTTTAATGTACTCCTGGCAAACTATGCTCTTGTCTTTCAGTTTGTATGGGGATGGCCTTGCACAAATTCATCCAAAATAAGAATTTTATTAATTTCATTTTGTTCAATTATTATTACTTAGTATTATTTGGAATTGCATTTATAATTATTATGTTTTACAATTAAACACTCTTTATGAGGACAGCAACACCAGCTTCAGATGGTGAGAACTGACATTCCATCAACTCAACACTTTCTGCTGACTTTTTAAAATCAACAGTGCTTCTCAGGGAATGAAAAGATCCCATGGAATCCTACAACCAGAAGCTACAGGATGACACCAGTAACACAGGATCTACTTACCCGAAACTTCATAGAGCTGTGGTAGAATTTCTTCATTTCCACTTTGTCTGACTACAGTGATGATGAAAGGAGAAAAAGGGATAGTCAAGAACAGCATGTCAAGGATGAGCTCTGCTATTCTACAGTAATAATACTCTTCTGATAATAAGGATGATAGCATTTATATTAACAGTGGTTTAAAAGTATGAATGGAGAAATATCTGTAGGAAGAAGTAGTATTTTTATTAGACCAATTTACCTTAGATCAGATTTTATTAGACCTGCTTGAAAAAATCAGGTTTGGGGTTTATCTGTTTTTTATCCAAGTCTGGCTCTTGGTCTAACAAAGTATGCTATATTTTCACACAAACCTTCCATCTTGAGGTCTCGGTACTGGCTGATCCTTGACCTAACACCCTTCAATTTGGGGCCAAATGCTTCTTTTGACTTTAATGGTTCCAAGAGAATGTTTCTGGTGGTGCTGTACAAAACTAGCTCATTGAAAGCTGGCATTAACTTGCTAACATTATTAGCATTATAATAATCAACGCTGCATTCATTAGTAATGATTAGCTATTTATTTTTAAATTGCTCTCCATAGGAACTGATGCTAATACCTTAATAAGAAAGGCTAATGACAAGTATCTAAAAAAATGTATCTATTATTATACTTACTGAATTTATACCAGGGACACTTTAAAAATAGCCTTAAAATCTTAAGGACTTTTCACTATTATCATTTTAAGCATTAAACTTAATGCAAGAGATCAGGCGGTAGATGATTTCTTCACCCACTAAAATCTTTGAATTGTACAAACAGTTTCAAGGGAAATAAAAGGTAAGCTTCCTACATTAAATTTTTAACCTTGTTCATAAAACTTGAGTTTTCTAGGATTTCAGCAAGATTACCGTTTTATTGAGTGGCTAGGCATAGAAAAATACATCACACTGCACTGCATTTAATATCTATCCAAACTATATTTACATATTTCTATCTGAAATTCCTCTGTAAAGGTATTAGTAATATCTTGGATGTGTAAAATTCTGCATAAAAGCACTGAACTAAAGCTAGTTCCAAATTACTTATGAGGATATATAATTTTGAATTTTCAGTCTGTTGGGCACAATAATGTCACGCTGAAGTTATCTAAACTCTTTTTTTTTTTTTCACTTTAGGTTTTCTTCTATAAGAACTTAAAGAATCAAAAACAGGGAAGATTTTAAAGAAAAGGACATGTTCTATATGTCCTTTTCATACGTTAAGGGCAAATCTTTACCTTTCTACAGGCATTTGCTTATAGTTTTATTTTGTACTATTCTCTAAAAAGATAAAACAGTAGCAACAAGCAAAATTGCATATATATACACTATATATATATATTTATATATATACAGCCCCAAGAAAAAAACAAAACAAAACAAAAACAAAAAGCACCACCAACAAAAAACAAACAAAACCAACAAACACACACACACACACAAATCAAATGTTTTTGAATATATCTTGAAATTACTGGGATTTGTTCTGATGTAGGCAAAAAAATATAATCTCACAATTTGTAACATAGTGCTTATATCCTGTCCATCCATAGCAGAATGGGCACTGTCTTCAACTACAATTCCTGCACAATGTGAATGGAAAACCGAAAGTCTCACACAAACATACAAATGCATACATACATGTATGAATACATAGTCATATAATCACTGGTTCCAGTGAAGCTGCACCAATTTACTCCTGGTAAGAACGAGTTTTATACGTGTTCTGGCTGCTTGTATCTGTTGTTTTCTAACCTGCTTTTCTTTTTTAAGGACTTTTGTATGTAGAATTCACTTGTCCAGAATGTAGGCAATAGATATGTTTCCTTATTCCAAAACAGGATAATAGAATATCAGTGAAGAAGAATATAGGTATACTTTGATAACTAAAATGTTGTTTAGATTTGACATAGTAGGAAACGTGTATCAGATTATAAGCAATTTCTATAATGTACTTCAACACATACCCCCTTCTTGTGGAAATCCCACTTCCAATACTTACTATTATATCTCCACCTTTTAAAAATTGCACTCGGGGCTGGAAAACCAGCAGGTCACACAGGTAGCAGATATCACAGATGATGTCTATGGCAACCCAATATATTGTATTACTTGAGGTTTGATATGGAAACACAAAGCGAAGGGGGATAAACCAGCAATTCCAGTTATAGGCAACTGTCACAAGCATGAGCCATGCTACATAACGTCGATCTGAAAGACAAAACAGTGAATTTACAGGCATGAAATTAAAATCTGTTTTCATTCTTTTAGATATACTTATTCTAGTGAAGCCTCTGGGAACCTTTCTGCCCAGAGCAACCTATCATTCTCCCTTATTCAGTAGCACAGGCTCATAAAGTCACACATGTTGAAAAGAGGAATCACGCAATGAATAAGCAAAAGGGGAAAAAAAAAAGTGTATGAGAGCATACAGAATTTAACGTATCTCAAAAAGCTCAAAATGTTTTGTTATGCATACTATAACTGACAGAATAATTATTTGGCCTTAATGAATGGGACAAATTCTAGATCAAGAGTCATCAGGTTTGATTGTGGTTGTTTTATATATCAGCTTCACGGCACTTACAAAATCACACTGTCATATCCTTACTACTGTTGTCAGTTTTCATGGCTTTTCCCTGTTTGCAATGAAAGTTCTTGAGGGCTGGATCTATGTATCCCTCTGAACTGTAAACAGGAACGTGGATCTTGCTGTGGCTTGTAGGTACCATATAATACTGAGTCACTTCAGCAATCCTTTACTCCATTCTATTTAAATTTAAATAATTTAATAATATTAAATATTTAAATTTACAGTTTTAATTTACCTGTGTATGAGTCTATGCTGTCTGGTAGTTGTAGATAGGTCATGTACTTTTTCAGTGGTGTTTTTTTGAATTTACAGCAGAGCATATCACAGTAGTGATCCTCCTCTGGCTTCGCTTCTGCTTCCTCTTTCTTTTCTTCCTTTTTTTCATCTTTTGGTGGGGGTGGAGGCTTCTTTTTTGATGGTGCTAGTGAAAATAGAATATCACAAGTGACCTTTTAACAGTCGTTTAATTCCTACACCCTCTATTAACATATACAAGAACTTCATCATGTTAAAAACTCTTCTAAAAACACTTGGGAGTGACTAAAGCTACAATTCCTTACAATATTGAGTGTATTAGAAAACAGATTGGAATAAAATAACCACTGATATAATCATGCACGCCTGCTATCACAAACAGGGCACTTCATGTTAAAGAGTGCAATATATGTTACTGCATTTCCTTGGACAGTGCCCACAACCAAAGCCATAAAACACCAACAAGAAAAAAAAGTAATTCATAATTCAGCATTCATTAATTCACCTGGGCATTTCTCTTTACACGATTGTTGCAAATAATGCATAGTTAGGATGGAGATAAGAAAAGATGTCTGTTCCATGGGCTGATCTCTCCCCTCACCTGAGATCTGATATGCAAGATGCAGTAGGTGAAACTAATGGGAAGCCTATGGTTTTCTACATTTATATGCTTACAAAGCCTTGTGGCACTCCTTTGAGCCCTGTTCTTCCATCTTTATCTTAGATAACTTTTTGCCCCATTAATTCTGGTGGCTTTACCTCTGAATAGGATACACAGTCTTAGCAGCAAATTGATGAAATGGAACTATAGTCATTTGAGAAATAAATGATTTTAAGTTTTACAAAGAGGACAAAAGAGGTAAATGAGCAAAGTATTATTTTAAAAAAAATGGAATTCCTTTATTAGCTGGTAGAGTTTATAAGATGTCAAGCTCTGTTTTTTCTATCTTATTAAAAAATGGGTAAACACTAAACAGCTTCTCTAAATGGCAGAATATCAAATCACCACTCTCAATTCTTTGTGAAAAAGAAATGAAGTTAAACTTTCCTATAAAGAGTAACAACATTGTATTTGTTTGATGTTTCATATTTTATCAAAAGTCAGTATTTAATGAATTTCACGAGTTTGCTCTATTTGAAACACATACCTAGAGTCCTCAGTGTGTCTGGAAGTTTGCTGCCATGGCTAAAATTTTATTTACTTTTACACAACAGATCTAATCTCAGATTGACCTATATTTACTTGTAAGATAGATATGTTTCCTCATATGTTTCAGATTCATCCCAATGAATAAAGGTATCTAGGATTTAATTTAAAATATATAAAACTGCTTGACAGACATGATTCTAGACTTGATTGCCCAAGATTTTCCCCACGGATGTTTCAGTGATGGGGTTCAAATGGATTTTGTACCAAGGACCTGGGTTATTGTAAACTGTTACAGGTGGCTTGACTCCAGTGGGCACAAAGTGATTCATTTCAATGGGTAAACGTGAAGTTTGCTATACTTACCAAAAAATGTTATCATAGCATTTTCTGTTCCCACAAAATAATCTTTATCTTATACTCAACAAATACACAGCTATTTCATATATTCAAGAGTCACTTACAAGCTGTAGGACTGCCTTCAGGGGAGGACAGCACAGGGTCTTTCAGCTTTTCCTTATAGACTGTGGCCCTTTCCCGCATTTTTCTGACAATCTCTTGAAGCTGGGCATCAGCATACTCATTTGTTTGGAATCCTTGAGGTGTTGTCTTCTGTGTGCTAATTAAAACAAAAGGAGAAGAGCTTAATGTGGTGGAAAGCTAAAGAAGAAATAGTGCTAATTCTACAATATGAGCAGAATTCAAACATTAAGACTGGATCTTTATTGGCCACAATGTTTATTCATATCATTTAATTCACTGTAAGTGGACACATGAGTTAACTGCTGTTGCTTCCAGCTTGTGTCAATCGATATTGCTGGCTGCATCCAGCAGTCTACACGATATTTCAGACAGAGGAGGTCAGGGTGCACCCTGCTCTGTATAGCCTTCTACAGGAATGGCTTCCCACCATTACTTTTCACCAAGTTCTGCTTTGACTACGTAAGGCCTAGAGCTTATCCTGTGTATTCACTGAGATACAAAGCATGTTCTTCCCATCTGTGAAGTAAAATGAGGTCATTATTATGTGGTAATATCCCGATGTTGACAGGATGTAACTGAGTTATATTAAAAAGATGCATACGGTGGTCCAGGCGGAAAGATTATATTTACTTCATGCTTGTAATCTTTGGAAAACTGATTTCATCTATGATTTTTTATGGGTTTTAGCTACTAGGAAATAATAAAAAAACACATACTTTTTACCTAGTGGGAACAAACCAGTGGTGCTCTTGCTAAAGTTTCTCCAGCCATCACTAAGGTGTCGTGTCCCCGCCCCCCCCCCCCTTGTTTACTCAGGCTCAGAGAGTAACACCGAGCTGATGTTCCAGCATTAAGCATTTCTTTGGACTTAAAGACATTTAATTTTCAAATACCGGCACTCTTGCATTGTGCACAGAGACTTATGGCTTTAATAGGATCTATGCATATTGCTCAGTCAATTAGAATATCTAGCTGAGTGTTCCTTGATCAACTCCTTTAGGCTTATTCTCACTTGAAATGTCATCCTTAGTTACTTGTTAGCCTCTGACTATGCAAACTGGGACATTTTGGAGTGCCAAGCAGCTGGGTCATGCATTTAAACTTGCTGTATGTGGAGACTAGGATATGGATTTTGCTCTTTATCCTTGACTGAACACCTTTCAACTGGTGTCTCACCCTGGTGTCAGAGCCAGCCAGTGAGAGTTATTGGTGCAGGGCAGCTGGTGGCCTACTCCCACACTGGTCACAACTGCTATTGTCACAATTGCCATTTGGCACAACCTAGCTGCACCCAATACAGGGAGTACAGCAGAGTATTGCTCTTTCTTAAGAGTTTTTCAGCTCAATACCAAATACCATGGGGATGGGGCTATATAAGAAGAGAAGCAGCAGACCAAGAGTGAAGCAGGCCTGAAATTTCCCATTTCTGGAGACGATCTTCCCAAAGGTAAGTAGAAGGAAAGTGGTACAACAGCATATTGGGTAGGGAAGAAGTGAAAAATACTGCAAAGGGATCTTTGAATAAACACTATGTCTCCTCAAGTCTTAAACTGACTTTTATGTTCGTAACAGGAGGAGCTGCAACTAAAAATGGAGTGTGTCAGGGATTTTTGAGAATCACAGTTTTCTGGAGACACACCACATATCACGTTGCCCAAGGAGGTATAATTTAAAGATGTGAAAATGCTTCTGCAATAAAACATTGGATAAAATGGAGATAAGTCATTAAAAACAGAAAAAGCAGAAGTCTGAAGTGTGTGTTTATCATTCTTCTAATTTAAGTCTTATGTAGTTTCTATTTCTTAAAACTCCCCGGACAGGAGATTAATCAAACTATTCTGATATACTTTGTAATCTCATCACAGTTTATTTTATGTCACATATTCCCTTTGCTCTAGCCATCTGCAGTGTATTGAAATTCTTTCTTATTTTGAGCTAACATGTCACAATTGGTTTTTTAGCTTTATGCAAAGAATTTAAAATAATTCTTACTCTTTTCTGTTGCTGTATTTGCTCAGGGCATTAGCTATTTTATAAAAAAAATACTCATAAAAAAACAGAAATGTCATAAGAAAAGCCCCTGCTATCTGTTTTCGAGGGATAAGCCAAAAGTTGTGTGGGATTTCTTCTATTCCACAACCTCTCCAAAACAAGATAAAGTCTTCTCTATCATAAATTTGGTGCTTTATCGCTGCAGTGTAGGAATCGTTGTTATTTGGTACTGATTGGAAGCCCTGTGAATCTGTTTAATGTTACTTGCCCTGCAGTTGATAAGAAATTGATTTTCCTTGCCCCACTTCTCATTTGGTTTGCATGAACTCCTCTTCTGTTACTTTCTAGTAAACAGATGCTTAAATTTTCTGTGGTTAATATAAAAGGAAAAGGATACATGTTGAACACTGCTAATTTGAAGATATGTTTTGTACGTGTGCTTCACGTGGAAGTGCACTTTAAATTTCCTTGGCTAAGGAAGCCCTTTCAAACTTCACCTCTCACACTAGGTGGTGCTTTGCCATGAATATGTGACACCAGTGCTATGCAGCTGCCTTTCACTGCATGCTACGCTCTGGTGGAAATTAGGGCCTGGCTCAGCACCTCCTACTGGGAGGTAGGAGGTCTTCTTACTCAAGAAGATTTGTGGTGCTTTCCTCTCTCTCTCCCTTTTTTTTTTTTTTGTTTGTTTGCAGATGTTTCTTTCACTATGTGTGTGCTCTTTCATGTGTAAATCTTTTAATAACTCTATTAATAGACATATTTTTAAAAATTCATATACATAAGCACATAGCTGCCAGCAGAACATGTGTGAGCAGCCAGCAGAAACAAGAGCAGTGGGTAAGAGACTCTGATTATGTCATTTGCTGCTTTGAAGACACCACATTTAATGAGAGTAATTGGCATCTCACACTACATTACAGTATTTTCTCATTCTGGTTCACTGCTCCCCAGACTTTAGAATCTTGTGCTTGTGAGAAGGGCTACTCTGACTTACGTTTTTACCATTCTCTGTTCAGGAGATAATGCCTCATTTGAATACGTAATTATGTTCATACAGACTGTGTTGATTTCACACTGGGCTCTTTCTGGCTTTATTCTGTGTATGAAAGTTCTCACTGGGTGATCAGACTTGTGGGTATTGCTCATTTTCTGGTTTGCCTCTGCCTGTGTGTCACATAGCTGAATAGTTTGTGGCATGCAGGGGCAGATCTGCAGGTTCAGAGGTAAATCTCCCTTAGGGGCACACTGCTTAGCAGGGCAGAAAGATACTTCTTCCTTGGTTTTCTGCCCTGATCTGTGCTAAGTGCAAGGTTTTGTCTCTAAGCTGATGTATTATTCTTTAAGCAAATTTATCTCTGACCTCTGTGCAATATGTTACAATAGTCGTAGGCCTATACTTGTAACACCATACAGTCCTTTACAGAGTGGAAATATTTATACCCTGCAGAAGAAGTAACTTCACATAGTCCAGAAAATGAGTCAGGACCACAACTCATGTACTAGGCATGTAGTTTTGTTAATGCTTCAAACATACTTTGCTTAGCAATAACAATGCCTGCAATAAAATTATAATAATAATGTGTATTTTTATCTTCTTAACTTGTAGGTTTTAACTTAATTCTCCTCAGGCCAAGAGAAAAGATTTAGACACCTGTAACACAGCTGAAGAAAAAGGCCTTGAAAGAACAGGCTATGGAAATACAGCATTGAGTGTACTAATGTATAGAACATCTGTTAAGCACTGCAGCTTTGAAGCTTTCTGTGTTAAGAGTTCAAACAAAACAGGAATCAAGAAATGTTATGGGTGATTTCAGAATAAAGCATGTTTAACCTTTTCTAATTTGAAGTCCAGAGTTTCTTTCCTGCTTTCTGGCCACGAACACCAAATACTGAGTTCAACTTCCTCTTTTATCTACCAGGTCACCCGCAAGAAAAAGTATTTCATAAATACATGCTGCTGCCTGAAAAAAATCTATACTACTTTTTGCTGAGTTCATTTATAACCCTTCTTTTCGCAGCACTTAAGAAAATTTCTCCTACCTACTAGGGAATATAATTCTTGACCTTGCAATAGAACTTTTAATGTTTTCATTGAGCATCAACATATCTAAACCAGTGTCTTGAATAAATAATTTATTGTCTTGAATAAATTATGTAGAACATCTAATCCAGATGACCAATTTTCAGAAGGATATAAAAATGCACAGCTATACAAATGTCCACAAAACATGATGTTATATCTGAGAAAGATTTCAGTGTGATAGAAAAATGTAGTTCTAGGTGTCATGAAAAGTATTGATTCAAAGACATCCTCAATATGCCCTGACAATTCCAGTGTGGATAGAGTTACAGGGACCAGAACCCAATGTCTGTCTCCACTTCCCAAGCTAAGATCACACATCCTAGATGATTAAGAAACCTCGTGGCTTTCTGTAAGAGAAAAATTGTGCTAGTCATCTCCTTGGTCCAGGAACAGGAGTATTCAGAAAAACTAACTATTCTGTTTTGGCTTTCTTTATAAGCAATAGAAAGCTTCTCTGAGGAAAGGTTCAGAATAACTAAGGTAGGTTTCTGCTCTCAATTGCTTTTGAAAAGAACCTATCCTTCTCCTTTACCTGCACAGGAATCCTATGGAGATTTAAGAGTGACCTTTAATGTTTTCTTTAATGACTTCTTTGGTGCAAAATGTAGTAGTATGCTAGTGATGTTTGATAGTGCATGGAATTGGTACATTTACAAAGTAGGACTGATTTCTGTACTGGACAAATTGAACTATTTAGACTGAGTAATAGAAATGAGAGCAAATCTAATGCTATGTAATGAAGACATTCACTTAAAAAAAATAATTGTAAGAATTTATTTTATAAGTGTTGGGATCATTAATTTCAGATGGCAAAGGGAGAAATTTCCAAGTGTTTCAGTCAACAGCAGGGTGCCTATGGAGCCATATTCTAATTTGGCTATGAAAAACACTGCTAGAAATACAACCTTAAAATGCAGTTAACATATTGCCTGTGAAGGAAGCATTAATATTGACGTATAAACACATGGTGATAATTATTCTGACCATCCAGACTCGGAAGGTGAATTCACATAGGAAACTCTAGTCTCCTAGAATGATCAAGGCTAATGAGAACCTGTCTTATAAAAGAACAACAAAACAGACTGAGAGGCAGTAAGATCATTGTCGATAATTTCAAATTTTGGTGGAGAACCAGGCAGGGAAAAGAAGTATTTGAGTTGAAGAACAGTATTGTAACAGGAATAAATATGTAGAGAAACACTGTGAATTAGTATGAGAGTTTCTAAGCCTTTAAAGACTGGGACAGCCTTCTGTTCTAGACAGCCTTCTAATATTCTAGGATGCGAGGAAATGGCCACAGCTTTTACCGGGGGAGGCTAAGATTGGATATCAGGAAGAATGGAAACCCATGAAAAGGGTTTTCAAGCAGTGGAACTGGCTGCCCATATAGTATTTTACAGTCCTGAAACAAACTGTTGACACTTTAGATCATTTCAAAATTTCCATTAACCATTTGAAAAAGCTATTAAATCAGTTTTAGTTTCCTGTAGCAGTCTTAAAACCTGTACCTTACTGTGCCCCATCATCTCTTTTTTGTTGTTGTTTTTTTGAGGGAAAGTGTCTGAGAGACAACGAACTTTAGTGACCCAAGAGATCATGTGTTTCCCTGCTGGCTGCATGTTTTGAGATATTGCCAGTATATTAACTTTTCTTTGCACTAAGAAAGGATAAAATACATTTTATTTTCATTTTATTTTAGGATTGTGTTATGATTCACAATACAATTCGAATTCAAACTAATGTTACTTTTCTCCTATTACCTATTTTCTTATATATTTGATTAATCTAAAGTGATATAATATCAGGGTTAGTAGTTTTGACTATATATAAATACAAGAATAAGCCATAAGCATCAATAAGCTTCATGTGGACCCTGTAAATAAATTTACCCATTGGAATTGATGTCTTTCTGTTAGCTCAGACTCTTTGTACTGAAATTATTCTTGTTTTGGCCCTAAGGAAGTGTTTTGTAATAAAACATAGAGATAATTCATTTTGCATATCTCATGTTTTATTCTTATAGCAAAATGGGTATAGAAGCAACAACATTCAAGTAAGCTACTGTATTTCTGAGTTATCCACTGGCATTGGACTCAGAACAAACTTCCTGATGCAGCGCAGACTGAAATCTAATCATCTGGGCTGCATGAGATTCCTCCTGTTTAGTTCAAAGGTTTGTCACAGCAGCTTCTTTGACAATCCTCTTAGTTATTCAACCACATCAGGCTGTGAATCCTCTAATCTTCTTTGCAGAATTCTCTAAGGAGAAGTCTGTCTCAATACCGAACACATGGAACTCTGACTGAGGTACCAGATTAAAATGTGAATAAGATTTTATTTTAATTAGCAATTTTGCAGTATGATCTATGCAAAAGAAAGTAGGGTGAATGTTGAAAGTACCAATTAACTTTTAAAAATCACCTTTCTTTAATGTCACTGGTGATATAAAGTTGTTTAATTGCACTGGATATTTGCCATGATGTAAAAAATAAAGGCAGCATCATTTCTGACACTAATAGCTCTAGAACAAAAGTATAACATTCTAAGAAAGAACCATATGGGAATAAATGAGACTGTTGTGCTGTTGGGGCTTTCTTATTTGTAAGTGATTAAATCGCGTCTGGGACATTTGCCTCTTACCAGGAATTTTTGAAGATAATTTTTAGCATATAAACGAAAGTTCTGTACAGAGTTCATGAGCACAGCACAAATCCATCTTCAAACTTTCTATTCTTCAATTTTTAATAATAACCAAGGAATAAAAGCTAAAATAAAAATACTATGATATTGTACATAGTGGATTTGTTAAAAAGTTGCAACAAAATATTCCAAATGAAAAATTTCACTCTCATTGATGCTTTGATTTCTCATCTGAATTCATTCAAATGCTAAAAAAAAAACCAAAACAAACAAAAAAACCCAAGTGTAGGAGCAGAGAGAACTTTGGGACATCCTATAATCTTACTTCCCTTTCCCACAGCTCAAAAAAAACAAAATGAAGCACACCTATGCCATTCCTTACACATTCTTATCTAACCTTTTTTTTAAAATACGTCTAGTGATGGCTATTCCATAACCTTCCTAAAGAATTTATTCCAGTGCTTCACTAACCTCATTGAAAAATTTTTTCTTAACATAAATCTCTTTTGGTACAATTTGTCCTAACCTCTATGAATATAGGATAAGAAGTATAGTTCCTTCTTTTTTATTTTGCAAAGGAATTTGTGCAAGGGAAAAAGATTTGGAAAAAGGTCACTAATAGTGTGACTAAGAATATTAGTTAATATTTCTAGCCCTCTTCACCTAGACCTCTTCACCATTGCTCCAAGTGCCAGTTTTTGAGTTTACAGATTCCTGTCCCCAAGAGCTTCTTTTACAGAGTACAAATACAATTTATCATACTCACTGGAGGAGGTGATTATTCAATGGACAGAGAGGTATGAGTACCTGAATAAAAATGTCTTAGCCAAAATACACTTCAACAAGCTTTAATTCAACTAGCAAAGGTAAAAATAAAATTGAAAAAAATAGTGGCGTAGATTCAGCTTGCATGGAAGCTATAGTATGTTGGGAACTCTGGCAGTTAATTGGATGATTGCAGGGAAATTAGTTGCTGTTGGGAACTCTGGCAGACTTTCACAATATGCTGAAGTTCGTGCCACATACTTTGCCACATACAATTTTTGCCTATGCTCATTATACAAAATCTACTTGGTGCAACCAACTTCATTGCAATTCTACCTTCAATGGTAGTAAACCATGATACAGCCATCTGTGCAGGAATTCATGCCATGCTCCCAGTATCAGAAATTTCATGAGAGACAGAAACCAGTCCTCTGAGATGACGTTCGATTATCTCTAAGGCCCTTTCTGCAGCATCATTCATCCAGGGCACAAAATAAGGCTGGTCTGCCAGACCCCTTAAACTTCTCATCTGATCCTGCTATCTTTACCCGTCAGTGTCCTCTGTTCTCTCATGCTGCACAACATGCAATGTTTTCATCTTTGGTACAGTTATATTACACACACTAGTGTACCTGTTGCAATGCTCGTTGCTTTGCTCAATTATCCAAACAGATAATTTGAAATAAATGACCGTTTCTTCCTTCGTTCACAAACAAACAAACAACAACAACAACAAAACCCACCAAAACAACAACAACAAAAACAAACCTTTTTTTAGGTCAACAGAGTATTTACACAAAATACTTTTAAGTAAATCAGTGGCAAAGTGACAAACCATACCCTTGTTTTCCTATGCATTCTAAACAAAGAAGTTCTTCCATTTATGCTCTCAGAAGTAGGTATATATGAATATTATGAATATATAATATAAAATATTGCAAAGAAAAAAAAAAACAACAAAAAAAGCATTTCAGTCTGTATAATGACATTCCAGTCCTTTTACATGCTTCATTCTGTCTTCAAGGAAAACATTCTGAATTCATTACCTTTTCAACTTCAGGCTACCTACTTGACTGTCCTGCAGAGCAAATGGCATTAAATAGCATGGGCAACTGCATCCTGCAGAACAGAATGTAAAGGCTGTGGGAAAATACATCTCAGCTATGATTACAACAAGTTTAATCCATTTTGATACAGGCAGCACGCCATCACCTTTCTATTTAATTTGCAGGTTCTCTATTTAGCCATTGCAGAAATTCAAATCCAGGCACTAAAAGTGATGAGCTCTGACAGACCTAAGCAGAAGGAATATAAGTTTTAAGAAAAGTATTCTGATTTCACAAAATATTTTGGATATGTTCCACCTGTTTACAATTTTACATACTGCAGTGTTTAGCTGAAAACAACTAGAGAAAGGCATGTCTCTTTAGAAAATGTGTTTGTGACTGTAAACTGGGATTAAACTGGAATTTAAAATGAAGGATTTGTCAGAAGTGCTCAGCATTGACCTTGTTTTACTTTCTTTCAAGTAAATTAGAATTTAGTACTATAAGTGTCATCTTTTTGGGTCCTTGGTATAGTAAATAATGATTTCTGGAGACTGCAAAGGGTTGATACTAGGTCTGTTTCACCAAGGTGCTGAGATTTTGTTCTATTGATAGGACATCATTTCTCTAGGATACGTATGCTTAGTGAATTGATGGTAGCAACTAGTGGATGGCAAGCACTAATAAGCACAGTAATTTTCTTGGTTGAGGTAATTGAGCTAAATGAAGTACATTACTCACTAAGAACAGGATAGCAGCAGGAGTTCTCTTTATTAACCTGGCTATGCACCACATAGCAAATTGCCTCTTAATCTCTGTTTATTTTGTTATCTTTTTTTTGCTATTAGCCAAATTAGAGAGGAAAAAAAAATCTCCTTCATGTGCTTTAGAAAGGCTGGTATAACCTACTAGGTAATGGGATGTGGCTATGAAAAAGACAAAATACAAATGTAATTCAGTCTTCCCAAACCACCTGCCCTCGTATGAGTTTGCAAAGCAGGAGCTCTCCATTTTGGAAAATGTTGAAAGCTAGGTTTCTGAGTTTGCAAAAGCAGAATCAGAAGAGTATGTATACTATGTGGGAATGTTAAACACATTTTGTTTAATTGCTATGTATATATATATATATTTAAATTCATTTAGTGCATTTTCTTCAAATATTCTTTGCTAATAGTACTTAGATTCTGAAGGTGGCATATCAGATAAAAATGTTTGTTCCTCTCTGACCATAACGCAGAATGTGTAAGATGTTGAGGTGAACTATAAAAGCATCTGAAGTCTTGGCTATCCACTGTATTTTTTTCTTTATGTACTCTTGGATATGTAGCCTGCAAATATCGACTGTCATTTTACACAGCATTTTGCAGAGCAGGTTTCATGATCCTTGACTGGGGTTTTAGTGTACTGTCTTAGTATAAATAGTACAATGTAATCATCTTGGTAATCTGGGAAGATGAAACACTCTTACAACTTTAGCCAGGTTTATAGGCTTTTAAAAGACACAGAAGATTGAGAAGGTCATAGAAGGTCTTTATATCCCTCCATTTTCTCCGATCTATGCTCTCAGATGCTTTGTGTGCCATTCTTCCATCCTCAACCTTTTCTAGGCTGCTGCAACTTCTTTGTCTCAAACCTTTATGCCAGGCATCCACTTTTGTTTCTTCCTTAGGCATCTGTCTCCCCTCTATTTACATGCTAAAACCCTTTACACATTTTCTTCATCAAGTATTACATGCCACAGGCTTTATGTTGGTTCCACCCTTCAGCGTAGGGTCATACCAACTTCTCACATTTGTCCAGTGTCAGCTTTGTGACATCTTAATCATGTCTTTTCAACGATTTTTGTTAGATTTTGTGTTCCAAACAGTACCTTCACAAAGCACATTATGGTGTTTTCTCTTGTGTATCCCTCTGCTTGCTGAACAAGGTGGTCTGGAGATCTTAGGTTTTATTTTTATTTTTATTTTTTATTTTTTGAGTGAACTCTAAGTTCACTCAGTAAACTTGCTTTAAGTCAGTAAAGTTTTTGTACTGGTACCTCTGGTACCTAAAGCATTCCTTCAGCTTTGTGTCTGATGAGGTATGTTTCTGGGGTTATCTCACTGCAGAGAAATAACTTTGCTAATGCTTCTTTCAACATGTGAAAAGTTTTCATACAGTTTAATACCAAAGATTTTCTAGTCTGTTCTATTTACCGGAGACTATTTTTCTCAGGGTCTCAGACTCATGAAACACTGGTCAAGTTTTCGTTCAGCCACTTGGCAGTGGCTGAATCTTGCTGCTCCCTGAGGAAGTCCCTCATTTGCTTAAGTGCTGTGAAGTATCTCACCTGAAATACTTGCACTGCATTTCAAAAAATTGTATGATTGTGTACGTGCATGCATGTTTTTATGAACCTTCACCAAGAGAAAGCCATCTTGATATATTATGAAGTCTGAAATGATGTTTTATGCTAGTTCCTTGTTAATAAGATGCCACTGTTTTCTATTAGAGTGCAAATTAGGTTCTGAGTTCTGTTCTGTTCCCTCATTTCTTGCTGTGAAGAGACGGCATACTCTTAGCCCTCCCTCTCAGAGATTATTATTGCTCAGCAAATAGCTGTTCATGGAAATAGCCTATTGTTCTGTTATGTTATCATTAAAGACAGAGGGAAGAAACAATACATTGGCAGACAAGACAGACCTGCGTGGAATCCTATCTAAGCCATTATGCAACAGACATTAAAAGTTTCAGTCACTGTTGCGATTCAGCACCTTGGCACATTAGCTGTTCATGTGTATCTCCTCTTTCAGATGTGATGATCATATGGCTGTAGGCAAACCACAGCTATGTCTGTCCATTGCAGTGTGCTTTTATATTTGAAAAATGAGTACATGTTGAGAAGGAAAGCCAACTTTTTTTCTTGTGGATGATTTCTATGGGAGTTTTCAGTAATAAATGCTGCCTTTTTCAAAGCCACCATTCACTTAGTAAGAGAAATAGCTGGTTTGTTCTTTCAGAGGAGGTTCAAAAAATATTTCCCTATTAATAGATAACACGGGCTGTGTTGCACCATGAGTAAAAAGCTACTCTATTGCAGATGAACTGGAAAGAGGACACATCTGGTGCACAACCCTACAAACATACATAAGTATTCGTACTGTTTTCAGATGTGTTAATTACACTAGTATAAATGTTCATATAGCAATATTACCTGAACCTAAGATTTTAAAATTTGAAGTCCTTATGTGGAAGTTGATTACCTCCACCTGAAATTCTGTATGGAGGGACACAGGCCTGATCTAAATGGAAAATGTGGTGTTTCGAACATGAAAACTGCCTTTCCTCTTCCTTAATCTAATCTTAATCTTAAGCTTGTACAGATACATTTAAAAATTTAAAAGTTGCAGTAAATGAGGATAAGGTGAAACCTTTTCTATTAACATAATTTCCATGAAAATCGAGGTGCTCTGGATTGTGAACAGACAATACACAAACCTTAATTATCTATTATCTATCTTCAAAATCTGTGGGCACTGTTCCAAAGTGCATACTGATGATTTCTTACTGTGTAGGTCAAGTGATCTTTTAATGAACTCTGAGGATGGCTAATATGGAAAAACAGTCTACCTAAGGCAATACCATAAATATCAGGACCTGCAGGCCTTAAAGGCCCTGAGCAGCCTCCATTGGGACTTTCACCTGAACACTCTGCCATGGATCTAGGCTGTCCACGCCTGAGCTATGCCATAGGTGTGTCTAACACTCTGATCCTGTCTCTTGGATAGACTTTGGAGCCATGTTGTATCTGGGTCTCTGCTCCTGCCTCTGGATCTGTCTTTTTTGCTCCTGACTGGACTCCCTGGATGGTCTTTGAATCTGGTTCATCACTTTGCCTTGTTGATGGACCCTGTTACCAGGATTCTGCTCTTTTGTTGTATTCAGGCTCCACTGGGAATGCATCTTGTTGGTAAGGGCACTGCTTGCACTGATGTCACCCTTGGCTCCCAGCTTCTCATCCCTCAGGGAGCAGCTTGCCCTTGCTTCTCCCCAAAATGTAGCTGGACAAAATAGAAAATTCCAATAGGAGTTAAGAAAATTCTACTATCCATTTCACCTACCTTGATTTCTTTCAACTATCTAAATTATGGTTCTGCCTATAATAGTAGATCAAACAACAACAGGGAAAACTCCTGGGCATTGAGATTCTCAGTTGACTATTCTGCTGAATCATAAGAACAGTCCTTTGTATAGTTTTGTCTAGTCAAACCAGTGCTTTCCCAAACAATTCCCAGGTATGGAAATACCCAGAAATTAGCATTGAACAAAGAAAATTGACAACTGACTTTGTAAGGAGGTATTCTGTATTTTTCTAGTTGTCCTGAGGGTTACAGAGTGATTTGTGCATGTTTCATTTGCTATTCTTATAGACTGCATGCAACCATTTGACTCAGATTCTGCGTATGCATATATATTTATCTAGCTTTTCTCCTGTTACAAAGGCAATTGATTTCCTTAAAAGTATTCTAGTGAGTAAATTTGAATGCATAGACACAGTAAAGTAGTGACCTTGAGCAAGAATGTTGTCTCAATAGACTTCCATGAATCTTCAGGGGCAATGAATTAAATTCCAGCAAATGCACCATTTAAAAATGATTCTCCTTCCAGTTCTGAAAGCTCTATAATAGATATGTTTAGTTTAGTTTCATATAAATATGATGACACCACCACCATGCCTTCTAAGCCCTTCTCCAGAATTTACTGGGTAACTGTTTTGACAGTGGATTTTACCAAAGATTTATTATTTTTTTTAGAGACTGTTGCTCTAATTAGACTGACTAGATATATCAAACTGGATGTATGCAAGACAATGAGTCAGAACAGCTCTGAGAAGAGAATATTTAATATAAACATTTTAAATTTCCTTTTAACAAGTTTTGTCTTCTAATAATAAGCAACATACCTTTTGTTTCATAAGCATATTGAAATTGTGTTAACCATGCTTATAGAATTTACCAGTGGAACTGTAAGCATATAATAACATATCCCACAGTGACAAAAAAGGAGATAGCTTTAGCTTGGTTTTCATTGCTGACCTACGGATTCACATTTAAATTACCAAGTTATTTATAACATCTTCAGTCATTCTAGTCAGTCATTTTTTTTGCATGCATTGTTTTTTAGAGTCATATGCATTAGTCTTTTGCTTGATTATTGCTTGTCACTGTACTAAAGTCTATCTTTGCGAAGGAAAGGAAATAGCTAATCTTCTCTATAAATTAAATAGCTACATGTCAGGAAAAGACCTTTGTTTTGTGTCATCAGGGTAATCTGACTAATAGAAGGCAAAAGCAAGCAGGAGAAGTTTCTACCTGCTTCTAAACTGAGTATATCCATAATTTGCCTTTCAAAGGGATCTCAACAGGCTAGGGGGTCAGGCTGTTAAGAACTTTATGGAGTTGAGCAAAGACAAATGCAAATTCCTGCACCTGAAATGAAATAACCCCAGACAAGAGTAAAGTCTTGGGGCTGACTGACTGGAAAACAGCCTTGCATAAAAGGGTCTGAGGGTCTGGTAGACCACATAGAATATGAATCTACGGTGTGTTCTTGTGGCAGTGAAGGCTAACCACATGCAATCCTTTAGAAAAACCGTATCTGACTGATTGAGGGGATGTGGTTATTTGTTTTTGGTGTGATATTTGTGAGATTGCATCTGTGTTCAGCTGGAGCCTTCCCCGTACAAGAAAAACATTGACAACATGTTAAAATACATGCTGAGGGTTGTTAAGATGACTGAGGACTAGAACACAGGCTGTATGAGGAGACACAGAAAACTGGATTTGTTCAGACTAGAGATGAAAAGAGTTGAGAAGGTGTTATAACTGCAGTGTTCCACTACCCAGTGGGTGATTGTAGAGAACATGGGTCCAGACTGTTCTTACAGGTGTACAACAAAAGGGCAAGAAGCAACAGAAGCAAGTAAGAGCAAGGGAAATGTCAATTTTATATATATATATATATATATTCATAAGGAGCATGGTCATAATGAGGTAGACCAGATTGATGAGAGAAACTGTGGAATTTCCATCCCTGGAGATTCGAAACTAGAGTGGACAAGGCTCTGAGCAACTTGATCTAACTTGGGAGCTGGGTCTAACCTCTAAATTCATCCTGCTTTTAGCAGGAGTTTGGTCCAGGTTGCTCCTGGAGCAGCCTTCCAACCTCAGCTGTTCTATGAGGCTAGTACTGAAATGAATATAGATTATTCTAACATATGGTTTCCTGGAATTCATATTCATTCCTGTTTTAGGAAAAAAAAAAAAAAGGTCACGTAATCTTTCTCCGAAGGTTTAATAACCCTAGATTTTCACCTGAAGGACTTTTCCCCTGAAGGACCATTATTGCTTCATTTGTTTGTCTCTTCTCAGGACGAGACAGTTCTAATCATCTAATTGCATAGGCTAAAGCTGATTTAATGGTATAACTCAGCAAAACTATGTTCAGGGTAAAAACATTTTAAGTCAGGATGATGTGACAAACATTCCAGCTATTCAAGGCGGCATTCTGGGACTTACTCCTTTGCTAAGGCAGACTAATAATAACTGAGCATTGACATAGAATTAGTTTATATGGTTAGCTGAGCAAATTCTTTTCCTCGTTCATGCAGTTTAGGATGAAGTACAGAACAAACTGTCAATAGCACATACTAAATGAATACAGCATATGTACGGTTGCCTTAGAATTGAAATAATGCCCTTCAGGTCATTACAGTACTGGAGACACTTTAAAGAACTGAAATATTAGACATAGAAATGTAATGTCAGGATGTCAGGAAAAAAATAGTCACATTTTAAAACTGAATTTACTTACTTTGCATCTTCTTTTCCATTATTGAGCAGATGCAGTTCCTGTAGAGTTGCTTTAGCTGGTTCATTTGATTTTTCAGTTTGTGAAGGCTCAGGTGCTTTTGCTGGAACTCCCTCTGCATTTGGAAAGAAGTTTTAATTTCTGAATACCAATTTTTAAAGAATGATGATAGCACTTTTGGAGGAATTTTTGGAGGAACTTGGCTGCCTTTATTTTGTCAATGGACATGATACTAATTCCTGCACCTGACCTTTGAATAATTTCCCGCATAAATCTATTTCAGTGCCAGCTGTACAGAACATGTTTATGATGAGTGTATCTTTTAGAATGTGAAACTTAGTGGTTTTTGATGTTGATTTATTTGTAAGCAGTTCAACAATGGTGAATATAGAGCTCTTCTATATTTATAAGCAACAAGAACTTGTGCAGTATCATAGAATTATAGTGTGTACATATTTCAAAAAAATAAGTAGAGGACAGATAGATCTGTCCTGAAATACATCATAAAATACAGGAGGAAAAATGAAGAGTAGCTTATTTGCTTATGCATAGCAAATGCTGATAGCATTATTTATACTCTAGTGTTTGAATTGCTTTATGTCTCTTGTTGCTTTGGCTGCTATGACAGTCCTGGTTGTTGCTGAGTAAATTATGATTGAAATATATCATTAAGGATGTGAGTATGTGGAACTTTGGCTAGTCTAATTCTTCATATTTGTTACAAGTAACTTTGTTAAAGGAGTTTAGCAAAAAGTTTGCTTCACTTTCCCCTATGCAAATGGTATATTCTCTTGCTATTTAAATGGCCTTATGTGATTAATTCTTCCAATTAGTCTTATTTCTTTATTTTAAATTTTCATGCTGAAAAATAATTTGAAAGCTGTCATCAGTCTGCCACTTTGCATAAAGGAGGAACAAACCCATCCTTCATAAATACTTTAAGTAATATGATTATAGAAGAAAAAGCTTGGCAGCAAAACATCATAATAAATAAATCCGGAGCATGTTGTGTATATCAATTTTAAATTCAAGACAGCTCAAAGAAAGTAAAACCTTGAGTATTTTGGATAGACAGTGTAAGATTAGTTTTTTTCTGTTAATTAATCTCCATATTTAGGTAGTTATTCATTTCAGAGGGGTACAGGCAGTCACAGCAGTAAACTGCTAAGCTGCCCATCTGGAAAGGGATTGCTTGAAATGGTGTTGAAACAAAACTCAGTGAAGGACAATGGATCAGTTTGTTTACAGGACCTGATAAGCTAAACTACCCCCATACCACCATATATTCAGATAATTTTTTCTTCCAGGCATCTCTTGGAAGTGGGCATGATGCTTCTCGAACTGAATTTCAGGTTTTACAAGATGAGTAACTGATTACAGGACCAGTGGGGCATTTCTGGAGAGATTTTTTTTTTTTTAGTATTTAGGTTAAGAAGTGAGAATGCCCTGTGGGAGCCCTGTTGCTCTTGCAGAAATTTGCATCTTAAACAGGATGAAAGGCAAGGCCTAGTGTGGAGTAAGAAAATGCCAGAAATACTCAAGCCAGAGTCAGGCAAGGAACTGAAGAGAAGGCAAAGAAATCTGTGTTCCCCAATGTGCTGGTTGTTTTGGCTTAGCAAGTTTAGGGGTTAATTTTCAAATAATCCTTGGGAGAAATGAAGCACTATAAAATATGAAGAGACAGCCTGCAGGATTTGTCTTACTTATCAGCTGTAAACTGGGAAGATTTTTATGAGAAATTCCATTTAAAACTCTGACATTCTATTGGATTTATGGCTTAAATTGATAATGGTGTCTTGCCCACCTAATAGAAATGCGGATTATTATTTCCTTTCTGCAGCAGTTAGGCTCACAGTACTATCTTGAGGAAAAGTCTATTGGAAATATAATACTGGGGAATATTTCATCTTGCCCAAAGGGTCCACACAAGGATTTTCAAGGTAGAGAATAACCCACATGCAGGGAGGTGAGAAGTCTGCTACTGTTCCTGTCACCAGGAAGGTTCAAGAAGGGATGAAAGGATTTTTTACCATTTGATTACAGGGTTCAAAATACTTCTCTTTTCAGTTATAGTCAAAAATATTATTTTTCTAATTATTTTCATTTATTTATTTATTTATTTTGAAGGAAGGGATTTTAAAATGGATTCAGGCTTCTAACACAGGGAATAGAATTCCATAGTGAAATAAATTTGATTTCTTCTAGGAATTTCATAGATCTCCTCTTTAAGAAAATCTAGGAGGGGCTGCAGTTACAGAAAATAAAAGCATTTGTGAAGTATTTATAACTGACTAATTTGTGGATATTTCTACTGAATCAGAAAATGTTCTGTTAAAATCCCCTTAACCTGTAAAAATTCTTTTGAACCCTTACCCCAGAAGATCTCTACCAATGATACTACTGACTGTATACTTTCCTTGGCACACAATCCTCTCATGGTTTTGTGGTCAACATAACATGATGTAAAAAAGGAGTGCAAGAGCCAAAAATTTCAACACTTTCTGCTGTTTCTGCTCCCTTCTGAATACATGGATTGTAGTTGCCCAGTTCTCTGTGCCCTGACTCTCCCTGCAAAAGAAGCCATGAACTCAGGAATGACAGGATGACAAATCTCAACATTTTTGTAATTATCTCACTTTGGGATTTTTTTTTTTATAGCAATTTCCCCTAGCTACATCTGTATGAGCAGGAAATGCAACGTGATGGGAGCAATCAGTACAGTGAAATAGTGTTGAAGGCCTGGCATCAACTATATATCTGTTTGAAGTAACTGTGTGACAAACTAGGTCTATTGTGATACTCTGAATTAAGTGACTATCAGCAGCTCAAGTAAAATAGGTATACTCGTGATGTGTTTCTTCTTGTTTATTTTCTATTCTAAAGGAAACCAGTCATGCAATCCTATTTTTTTTTGTTTAGTTTGGTTTAGTTTTATTTTTTAGTGAAAAACTAAAACACAGTGGGGGACAATAAAGAGATTCAAGTCAGAAGGGAATTCTTCATCTGAAATAAAATACCAGTGTAGATATACTAAATAGAGTAACAGGCTTCTGGATAAGATTATCTGTCTCTGGAATGACAACATGTACTGGAAGGAAAGACCACAGAGTCACAAAAAAATATGGTGCTTGTATATAAGCATCCCAGAGCAGAAGGATAATGGCTTCTCAGTCTGCTAGATATTCTCGTCTTGGCCCAGGTAGACCATTACCTGCTGACTGGACTCAGACTGATGGAAAACATTGAAACCCATGAAAATTCCAAACTTCCATGAGGTTTTAGAGTTCATAAATCTCCAGTCTCACAGGTTTTATTTGCATTAGGATTAGGATATCAGGGTTTGGCACCGCTGCTAACTGCATGTCAAGTTTTAGTTGCTTCTTTATGTGCAAAACTGGGAGTGTTGTCTGTGTAGTCACATTTAAAAAGCCCTAGTCACTCTTCATTGCTTGGAGAATCTAACTCACACTGCTCTGACTTCTGTGACCAGCCCCAAAGGAAAGACCTAAAGGAACAAGGTGGTAGTCATTTTAGGGAACACTTAGACACTTAGAGAGCAAGAGTTGGTTTCTAGAATAAATAACAATCCATCAGGTAGATGGCAAGGCTCACAGGACAGCCAAGAAAGCTTCTATTGGCTTTAAATAAATTTGATCATGGTAAAGAAATCACGAGTGAGCAAAAGAAGGCAGAATTATGCCAAGGTGCAACCATCTAAAGCAATTTTCAAAATAGATGGATCCAGGCTTACTTGGGAAAACAAGAGATTTAATTTTTTTTTTTTTTAAATATTTTCCATTCCTGTTATAGTAGAATATAGGTAGCTAAAGCTGTCACTGTATTACAGGTGTTGAGGAATGCAGCCAATTGATGTCAGAATATTCTATATCATTTGGCCTGCCCGTAAGAATAATATAATTTAAAGCCAAGTTGGGATATATGTTGCTGGTTCTTTTTTTTTGAGATGGAATGGAAAAACTCAGGTTGTAGAAGTAAAATTTTTTGGGCAAAACACTATTCAAAGGAATCTCTCAAAATGGTACCTGGTTAAAGTGAGAGGCCCACTGAAACCTAATCAGATCAGTGATCTTCCTAGGATAGCAAGGAGCAAGGAACAAGATGGAGGTTATAAGGCCAGTTCATTTCCCTCTCATAGTCTTTTTTTCTTTTTCTTTCTTTCTTTCTTCCTTCCTTCCTTCCTTCCTTCCTTTCTTTTCTTTCTTTTCTTTCTTTCTTTCTTTCTTTCTTTCTTTCTTTCTTTCTTTCTTTCTTTCTTTCTTTCTTTCTTTCTTTCTTTCTTTCTTTCCTTCCTTCCTTCCTTCCTTCCTTCCTTCCTTCCTTCCTTCCTTCCTTCCTTCCTTCCTTCTTCCTTCTTTCCTTCTTTCCTTCTTTCCTTCTTTCCTTCTTTCCTTCTTTCCTTCTTTCCTTCTTTCTTTCTTTCTTTCTTTTCTTTCTTTCTTTCTTTCTTTCTTTCTTTCTTTCTTTCTTTCTTTCTTTCTTTCTTTCTTTCTTTCTTTCTTTCTTTCTTTCTTTCTTTCTTTCTTTCTTTCTTTCTTTCTTTCTTTCTTTCTTTCTTTCTTTCTTTCTTTTTCTTTCCTTCTCATTTTCCACAGATCTTTGTTCTTTCAGGAGAGACTTAGGCCAAGCAAAATAGTTATAAAAAAGGGATATTAGTGGGATATCAGTCTTTTACCTAAGTGTTATCTTAGGTTGAAGATGGTCCCAGCCAAAGGCTGATATTAGTAAACCTTCATTATTTATTCTTGTCTCCTAGACTAAAGTAGCCAAAAATCTTGGCATGTTGGAAGAGTACACCCAACTTATTTTGATGTTGCTCAGCTCCTTTGTTCATGTTTCCATAAAGCAGTTTTTATCTTCAGTTTTCACTTCTCTGTTTTGAAGAGAGTGCCTTGACAGTTTTTCCAAATTCATTTGATTTTCTGCTTCCAAACACACACACACTTGGAGAATAGTCTGTAGCAGAATATTTCCCATTTTTCAGTAGAGAAAAAATCATGTGAGTTTTAACCCAATACGTTTTAGATAATTTGTACTTATTTCTGGGTTTTAAGCCCTTTTGACTGATATATATATATGTGTATACATATATATATATATGTATATATATTCTCTTTCTTTCTCTGCAATTCCAAAGGTCTGAAAGTCTGTTTTTTTTTCACAGTTCTTTGTATTAATCACATGAAACCAGGAAGTAAGGTTTCATGAAAAGCAGAGTATTTCGTGGCTAAGCATAATATTGGAAGAGCTGGCAAATTTGTTTTTAGTTTAAACCTGCTCATGTTTTAGAAAGAGGTTTTAGAAGCTTTCATGTTTCTAAAATCCAGTACTGTACATACAAACTGTCTCTAAACTGTAGACATTAATCCTAAGGACCTTTTTCAACAGAGGAAGGTACTGGTATAGGTAGATTTGCCAATGCCCTGACACAGCACTGCAGAGTCACCACTCTCACCATAATAATTTTGATTCATCTAAAGTGTTCAGTCCTGAGCATACATAAGTATCTGTGGATCCAAAAATCTCTGTCATGGGCCTAGCCCAAGGAAGTGTTGTAGACTTCTCTTCAGACAATAGGCAAAGCCATCAAAGGACTCTAAAACGCCATGGATCATCTGTGATAAATGTTAGCTTGTGGCCTTCAAGGTTATCATGATCCTTCCACCAGTAGAGCATATAATGTTATTTCCTAACACAGTAAGTACTTAGGAAACAGAAGTGCAGAGTCAATCATGCTATACTAATTCATCATTTATTCTACTTCCAGTCCAATTCTTGCTGTTCTTCAAAAGCTCTAGACCTGCAAAAGGCAATTAGAACCTCTCCACGCTGGCTTGGACACTCCTTCCTCTTATTCCCTCCAAAGACCAATGTGGGAACAGAGGAACTGAGCTGTCATCCTGCTGTTCAGAGTCAGGGAACAGACTGCCTGAGCAAGAAGGCTCTTCTCTCTCATCTGAGCCCTGCTGTGTGCATGCAAACATCACCAGGAGGCTGCAGGACAGGACAGAAAACACTGTGTGCTGTGGAGACCATCAACCTTACGGGTTATCCATCATCATGAGGTGCATCTGTAGCAGCCTACCAATGAGAAGGGACTTCCTCCCAGAAAGTAATAAAGCATTTATCTCAGGCACTAGGCTGACTTTAAAAGCTGTATTTCTTGGATCAGTTACGTCCAGATACACATTCTGTAGCCATAAGAATTGGCTGTAAGCATCACAAATGTATTCTCTTCTTTGAAAAAAAGGTATGAAGAGAAGCAAAATATCAAAAAAAATACTAGTTTTTAGAGATAAAAAGATATGAATAAATGATAGATATTGGCAGTTAAATGTGTTCTTGTGAATAGAACAAAAAAGTACTCTTGCTCTGCCACACTTCAGAAAAGGAAGTATTCCCCAGAATTCCCAGCCAGCTCCATTGCCTTGTACTAGCAACCCTGAGAAGTATCTTGTCTAGCCTTCTCCTCACTTTCTGAAATGGTTGTGTATATGTGGAGGAAAAACTTTTAATGGCCAACAGTTACTTAGGGTCCTCATGCAAAAAGAGTTCCCTGGGCTTCTCCTTTTGCTTGTATGTACAAAAGCACATTTTAGCACAACTTGATCTGAGATAATCTTACTACTTTTGGAATCCACAATATGTTGTCTTAATGATTAGTTAAAAATCACTGAGTTGCATGTATATTTTTTTTAGTATATTTTCATCAGTATTTTCGTCATTGCACCTTAGTACAGTGTGAACTTTATATTAATTAAAGATATTAACCCATACATTCTTCTACCACTAACTTCTTAGTGATTTTTAGCACAATGTATTTTAAAATATACTGATGCTTAAAATATATTAACTCACAGTTTTTCTTAAATGACATACTATATAGATAATACAGCTGTAAACCTTAACAAGCAGTTCAGATGTTTATTACCAGGATTAATGTGGGCTATATTTAATTAAAGAATGTTTAATGTTGTCCTTTTGTATTCCTTCAGTAAAAAGCCCTGGAAATTTTTATCTTTATTCTGTTGAATGTGTAGATTTAAGCTTCTCCTGAAAACCTTTTGTGATTTGGTATCTGTGCTCATATGGCAAAACTATTTTATTTAATAGACAAGCAACAATACTGGCAATTTTAATGGTACATGGAAATACTTGAGGTTAGACAGCATTGTTTGAAATAGGAAATTGCATGGGTAGAGCCTACTAATAGGAGACAGAATGGCTAATGTTTGAGTAATCTGCTTATTTGCTATCTCTGTGTCATATAACCTTTCAAAACATAATTTTGAGCACTTAAATCAGTGATTTTTTATTCTTTCCTGTTTTTGAAAACTATTATTATCATTAAAAGTCTGAAAAAGGCTCTTAAATGTTACCAACTAGAGAGCAGGTTCTCTTAAGTAGCGGGAGTAAAGAATGACTTTGCATTTGAAGTAGTAGAGTGGGAATTGAGAGAACTGGTCTACAAACTTCCTGGATTACTTCTGTCATAGCTAGCCATTTGTCTGATGGTCCTTGCCTCCCAGAAATGTTCAGGAGCTATGTTCATGAATACTTGAAAGATGTGGCTATAGGGTCGTGAAAATGCCCAGAAAATGAAACAAAAAGGAAACATATGCAAGAAGGAGATAAAATTCAGCTTTGACATCACAAAATAAACACGTTTGTGACTTTCCAAGTAAAGCTTTTGAACATACGCAGTGTACAAGTGAGAACTATTCAGAAATCAGTGGGTTTGAAGCAAAACAATCAATAAAAGGTCCATATATTTTATCAGAATAATAGCTGCCTGCTGACTGAGTGCCAGTGAAGAGCGTAAAGGACCTGAAGACAAGGAATAAGATTATTATTTAAAAGTCTCTGCATTGACAGGTCTGGTTTATTGAGCTGCAACCAACTATATTTCAATATCTTCATCAATTACATAGACAGTGGGATTAAGTGCACCCTCAGCAAGTTTGCAGATGACACCATGGTGCAGTCGATACAACAGAAAGAAGAGATGCCATTCAAAGGGACCTGGACAGGCTGGAGAAGTGGGCCCCTGTGAACCGCATGAAGTTCAAGTGCAAGGTACTGCACCTGGGGTGGGGCAATCCCAGACATGAGTACAGACTGGGAGAAGAACTCATTCTCTCAATGAGTTCTTCTACCTGTGAAGAAGGACTTGGGAGTTCTGGTGGATGAAAGGCTTAACATGAGCCAGCAGTGTGTACTTGCAGCCCAGAAGGCCAGCTGCATCCTGGACCGCATCAACAGAGGTGCAACCAGCAGGTTGAGGGAGGTGATTGTCCCCCCTCTACTCTGCCCTTGTGAGGCCCCACCTGGAGTTCTGCATCCAGGTCTGGGGCCCCCAGCACAAGAAAGGTGTGGATCTGTTAGAGCGAGTCTAGAGGAGGGCTACAAAGATGATCAGAGGGCTTCAGCACCTCTCCTCTGAAGAAAGGCTGAGAGAAGTGGGGGCGTTCAGCCTGGAGAAGAGAAGGGTCCAGGGAGACCTCATTGCGACCTTTCCATACTTAAAGGGGTCTTATAAAAAGGATGGAGAAGGACTCTTTACTCGGGTAGATAACAATAGGATAAGGGGGAATGGTCTTAAACTAAAATAAGATAGATTTAGATTAGACATTAGGCAGAAATTCTTCACTGAAAGGGCAGTGAGGCACTGGAACAGGTTGCCCGGAGAAGTTGTGGGTGCCCCAACCCTGGAGGTGTTCAAGGCCAGGCTGGATGGGGCCTTGGCCAACCTGATCTAGTGGATGGCATACCTGCCTATGGCAGGGGGGTTGGAACTAGATGATCTTTAAGATCCCTTCCAAACCAAGCCATTCTATGATATCAAAATGCTGCACTTAATCTGTTTATTTATTTATTTATTATTATTATTTTTCAAAATACCCTGGATTTTGAGGTTCTAGGGAACAGGTTTTATAAAATTTCAGCTTCAATTCAAAGCTTCCTTCTCAGAGGCTTACAACTCACTTAACTATAGTCCAGTCAATGTTAATTGGTGGCTAACTAGCAGAAATTAGCTGGAGTTTCTTAGTGCTAGGATTTTGTTCCCTTTAATAAATATATCCACTTTATTTCTATGTACAAGGGGAGAGAGTCACCATCATTTATATAGCAGCTGGTGACCAAAGCTTTCATCTAGTAAGAAGAAATCTTTGTTCTGAGCTTTGCTTATTTTGGATAGAGACAAATACCTGTTTTGGGAATTATTTTCCATTAAAAATCAATCAAACAAAAAAAACCAAAAACAAAACAAACAAAAAACAAACTACAACAACAAAACAAACAAATAAGTAAAAAAAAAAACAAACAATTTTTTAATGCTGAAATCAAAGTTCTTCTTCCCTCCTACAAGGTTAGTTTTTCAATTAACTCATAGGTTAGGTCAGGCTCCATCTTGTACTCACTCTTCCTTCTCAGTTTTCACAGGTTTTGCATTCTTCTCTGCACAGTTGCCCAGCAATTAGGAAGGTTACAGGATTTCCACCCCCATCTCTCTAGTCCAGATTGTATGTGGGTAGTTAGGTCACTGGAATGTGAGAAATATGGATTTGAACTCCCTTATCATGAAGGAGTCTCCACAACAGATAGGGTAATCTACAAAATGCTTTTCTTATTTGTTTAGTGAAACTTTTAGTGGAAAAGTGAATGTTCCTTGAGTATCTAACGCACAAGTGTACTTGCTGTGAGAGAGTCTGGAGTGGACTGAAGTTCCTTTAGAGTAATCATGCCTTGGAGGTGCTAGACACTAAGTGATGCTGATTATTTTTTTTTTGACTCTACCTGGGCTTCTCATTTGGGATGTAGATTTTTTTGAGTCTGTCAGAAGCACCAGATTCTAATTTGCATTATAGCTTGGCACTTGCATTTCATTTGGGGGTCAGTAGATAGTCTTTTATATATATATTTTCCAAAGCATCTATGAAAATCTAAGAGTCACTGAAAAATTAACATAGTAGCCTCCTAGCAGGGAGGCTCTGTCTACTTTATGATCCAGACATGGAATTAAAGTGTATAGAGAAATACCTAGGATAGTTTTAGACCTACTTTCTCTCTCAGGTCCTACCAAGAACAAAGATATATCACTGTGGGCTTTAGAGAAAACGCCATAAATATGTCTGTGAATCTGGACAAATTCTTTGAGACACTTGTTATTTTAGTAGAAGCAGGAACACTGAAAAACAGGATATTGTAAACAGGCCAGTTCCTGAGTGAGATGGAAATGAAAGGACAGACTTCAGAAGAGCTGTACTTATGTATGGTGCTACAGAAAGGGAAAGGAAAAGGATGGATTGGGAAGAATCACACTGGAAGGAGTTGTTAGGAGGATGAAAGAAACTGTGTTAAAGAGGGTGATAAAACAGACACCAGCAAGCAGGTGTAGACTGGACATAACTTTCTAAATAGTGTAACAATCAGCAGAGCTATTGAACAACAGTGTGTAAAACAAGTGAAGGATTTGTATAGCCAGTCAGTTATGGAAGGTGATAAGGATGCAAAGAAACTACAGAAATTGGATTCAATATCATGGAGAACCTCTAATTAGGTGAATCATACTTTGTTAGGCACATAAAGAAATGCAGGGAATAAATTAAAAAATGAATTAATTATGGAAGAAACCCGCTTAGCACAGAGAATTAATTATAGAATGAGCTAATTATGCAGAGAATCTATCACAAAGCAAGCTAGCGAGAGAGAGGGCAACTGAGGAGGTGGGAATGAGGCAATGAGCGGCCAACAAAGAAGCCAAAAGTACCAGGTGTTGCTGAGCGATGTAAGTGGCCAAGTTTTAACCAAACAGGCTCCAATTGTGCCGCCTGCTGAGTTCTCATCTGTGCTGGGAACATCATGCTGTCTTGTGAAGTGCTAGAAGGGAGGGAGAAGGTGATGGTTGCTTTTGGTCATGTGAGAAAAAGGGGGTGAAGATAAGCTCTGCTCAGGACGTTGGTTTACATTTCAGGGTGGTGGAGCTGCATCATGGGACAATGATTAGGGGGTTTATTAGTCTACATTATTCTTGTTATACCAGAGAAACTACTTAGAGATCTTGGAAAAGCTTTTCTCTAACTGGTTTTACTGTTTCCACCAGTCTTCCTTAACTTGTTTTGAGTGACCTCTGTCTTAATAATTCTTTTGAAATTTGTACATACACAGTAAAATTATGTGTCTGGTCCCTTAACATTTGCTTCCCCACAGATATTCTCTATTTTCTTCTTCCAGAAGCTGTCCATGTGATTTTAGGCCTGATACAAAGTTCACCAAGTGTTGCAGGAGCCTATATTTAAAACTTGGCATGAACTGGTTGAAAGCAGCCTCACTTTTCTGCCCAGAGATTCTGGAGTTCCTTATTCAGTTTGGTGCCAGTGATAATTCTCTGGATTTTATGGCTAATGTCTACCTAACTCATTAATACCCACATACAAAAGGAGAAGCTGTTTTGTGGCTATTTGAAAATAAGGCTTTGAGACTTCCAGAGAACTATTGTTTTTAAAAACAAATGAACAAATATGGAGCCTAACTGTGCTATTATACTAGCCTTCAGTTACTGGTATGGTAGTTCCTTCTATGCTACCGCTTATTTTACATTTTAAAAGGGAAAAGAAGATAGTCTTTACCTTGAAATATAGATTTATGAATTACATTAATCTCATAATGTTAGATGAGATTTTGGGTGGAAGCAGAAGAATTTTCTATAACCATATTTCATTCTGTCATAGCCTAGCATCTGTGATTTAATGTTTCTAAAAAGCCACGTAACTTCTGACTTGATTTTTCAATGGTTGGCTTACTGTTACAGTTAATTCATGTCAGATTTTATTTTTCATTGATTTAGTGCTACAGCCATTTTATAACAAGATAATTACATTAAACGTACTTTGTTTAAAGTTTCATTATATGAGAAAAGGAATTTTGATACTAGTTATGATTATACAAACTGCAAGTAGGGATTATGCAAGTTTCCTTATGGTTTTTTTCCAGTGCTCCTCTCTCCTTAAATTATCTTTATTACAGAAAGCTGAATGTTCCTCAACCTATGCTTTTCTGCTTCAATAAAAGGAACTTGAATTGTTCTTCCAAAGGAGAAGTGTGAGGTGACAGAAAAACTGCACTTGGTGCTTTTCTGTGGATGTTTTAGCGGAGGATGGAAAAGGAGAGGGCTACAGCACTGATACTGTAGGGTATGATGGCAAAGGCCAAGGCCCACAAATAGTTGTTGCTTAATCCATCTAGAGCCTTTTTTTTGGTAGCTGCTGCAGTAGTCATTCTGTGTCTGTTTTAAGAGAGGCAGAATAGCCATGGCCAGCTGCCACTGTTTTCAGCAGCCAGCTGTTTAGGAAGATGATTACCTCGTATTATTTCCCTGAGCTTTATGTTCCAGACGTGGGAATCTTCCAAATGTTGATGGTAAATTTTCTTTAATGGCACTGATTTTTTTCTGTTTGTTCAACAACAACAAAAAAAAACACACTTGAATGGCAGTTCAGTTAATCATGTTCATGAAAAGAGTTGAATATCAGCCCATCTAGCTCTATCTATCTCATCTTTTTATTTGTTTAAATATATTTGACAAACATACCCAAAAGATGCATTAAAATATGCAGTTTTCTTTCTTAAGCTAGTATATGCCTTTATTTTAAAGAAAGGTTCCTAAGAAGAAATCAAGATTACAGTAAGAGGAAGTAGGTTTGTTAGACTAGCTCATAAAAGCAGACAATCTGATGGAGGGATTGTGTGCTTGAAAGCTTGGTGCCTTTTATTATCGTTGAACAGTGCTGGTATTCCTGTAGCAAATCATTGGTTTGGGGTCAGTAGGAATTCAGAGTTCTTAATTTCTCCCAGAAATAAAAAAGAAGATCAGCACCTGACAGAGCATTTTTAAGAGGAACAATTTTATTTACAGTTGTATATAGGGTACATATATACTTTTTTTCAGATAATCTCTGAACACTCACAAATGGCTTACTGACCTTGTTCCTTTGGTAATGGTTCTGCTGTTGTATTGTTTTCAGCTTTCTGTGGCTTATCTTTTTTTGTATTTTCACCCTTGAGAAAATAAACAGGATTAGAAACTATAAATGTTCATTGTTGAGAATGATAAGGATGGTTTGATTTGGCTAGGAATTTAGTTAATCAAGTTGACATCTACTGGGCTGTGTTCCTGGGTGTTGTGTGTGTTCTTGAACCAGAATTTCCAGCTAGGTTCACAAAAGGACTTGGAAACTGAGATCAAAAAGTGATGCCTTCACACCTGCCACACAACCTAAGTTATGTAGTCAAGTTCTGCTGCTGCCTATTCCCAGAGCCTCTTTCATGTTGTCAAGGCTGGCTTGTTCAGTACTGCCACTCACAAAACTGTCTACATCCCTGAATTAGTCATGCATCTGCCTAAACTTTCTGCAGGGCCAATAGACCTGGTATGTTTTGAGTTACCTGACCACAGAGACAGATTTCAATATTTACAAAATACAGAGACAGTATCAACTTTCACTGCAAAAAGTTAACATATATATATACATATATATAAAAATTAAAATCACAGTGAATCTTTGTGCATGCTAAAGATACTTGCATTTTTTTTTTTTTTGCTGTTTCAAAGGTTGTTTTCTCTGTTTCAGGCTTCCTCCTACTAGCATACGAACATTAATATGAGTAAAATGCTCTGCAGTTATCAGCTAATATGTACATTTCTTCTTTAAATGCCTTTCGTTGCAGGCAGAAAATGTCTTAATTCTTGATCTATTTATCTATCTCCATCTTAAAAGCATCTTATAAATAGTGGAATTTAATGGTGGTACAATCTGGGTATTGCATTGGTGTATGGAATCATTCTGGTGCGACGAGTAATCCATGTCTCTAGGGAAATATAAATATACATATATATATATTTTTTTCCTAGATCAGTTTGCCAAGTGAGGTATCAGGCTGCACAGAATTCAGCTGTTTGGATTCAGGATTTTTCTTTTTTCAAGATAATGTTTTATTGACTCAAGAAAATTGATTTGTAGAACTTTAAAACAAGCATGAACAATACTCTTAGTGACCTAAATGCTATTCAAACACTTATTTTCTGTGAGTAATCCTATATGATGAAGAGTAGGGGAGCAGAAGCTGAAATAGCCTTCAGCTCTGCAAAAACTTTTATTTTTTTATTATTTTTTATTTTTTTTTCCTCATGAGTAAGAACTTACAGTTTCTAGGACCTTCATAGCTGCTTCACTGTAACCACTGGAATTTTCCCTATAACTCTTTAATTTCTGATACCTAATAGTATCTTCCATACAAAACATCTCCCTAATTAGTACAATTCTGCAGCAACTTCCCTGATGCCTTGGTCCCTCCACTATGTGCAGTGTTCAGGCTATTTGTACCAGAAAGTAAAGCTGTTCTGCTTCACAAGGAATCACTCTTTACTTATTTTCCTAAGTACTTATGCCACTGTAAATAAATATAGCAAAATGGGATTTGTCTCTAAAATTATAGAGCAGTGGAAATTATTGATGTGCACTTCAATGCTTCAGTTTCTTCCCTGTAATATTTTAAAGCTTGTTTTAAATTCTTCATTGGATTTTAGCTGACTGGAGTGTATGACTCTACAGCTCCTTTTCATAAGACTACTTGCTTTAGTTTCCTGTGAACTGCTAATACCTTACACAGCTTCTGAAAACTGGTTTGCTCTATATTAATGCCTGAGAAGGTCTTTTGTAACTGAAGAACAGAAAAATACAGTGATGAATTCAGTTCTCTTTCAAGAGACTTTATTTTATCATGTTGTGGACTTCACTTTGGTTGAAAGAAATTTCAGAAGAGGATGGCAGGCTCTTTGTTCACCTCTAAAGACTGGCAAAATACTAGAGAACTGTGTGTCCAAGGTAACTGGGCTGCAGAATATCTGTGCAACCAGTGACTCAGAATCAAGGATTCTTGCTGCATAGCAAGATGTTGCTATCTGCAAGATCATTGCCTGCATATCTGCAGTACATGAATAGTTTGTTGAACATCCACATTTTTTGCCATTTTGATGAACAGACGACTCCATACTGACATCCACTCAAACAATTGGTTTCTTTTTTTGCATGTTTATAAACATCATAAATCAAATTTGAGTTGTAGTTGGGCTGCTTTAAATCACAATTTCCTGAAGCTGTATAAAACTATGAGTTTAAGAAAATTTCACCAGTTCTAAGAAATGATTCAATCTTATGAATGTTTATGTTTCTATCAGCTTTACTTAAAGCCATAAAATTTATTGAACTCTTGTGCATGTAAATCAAGATTCCCAGAATTTAAGTCAGAGTCTTGGTACATCTAGACTATTATGAACATGTTAAAAAGACACTTAGATTTAACTTGATAAGTTTAGTTTCAATTGTTTTGGTAAACCCAAATTCAGATTAATAGCTCAGACTGTTTCACAATATTAATTATTTAGTTAAACCTTAAATTGTTGCCTTTTTGCCTTGTGAAAAACAAACAAACAAAAAACAACTGAAAACACTTTCTCTGACATTATCGGGAAAAGATTAAAAATATATATATTCAAAGGTAACAAGTGAAGAGTATTCTTCTGCTTCTTTTGTATTCCATTAGCTAGTATGGAAAAGATGAGTTAACTTTTACAGTAAAGAACTACAAAGCAAACAAAGCAACAACAAAACCAAAACTGTGGACTAAAATGGCTTACTTTAGTTTTCAAATCAGAGTTATATTAGTAAAAACAAGCCAAATAAAATATATATTTTTAAAGCTACTAAAATACTTTGCCTTTCTAACCGTTATTGGGAAGCAGAGTGATATATACCTGTATTGCATTCCAATATTCAGAAAGAATATACTGGCATTTTCTGCCAGCAGGGAACAACATGAAGAGGAATACCTCAGCACAACAAAAACAATCATACCAATATTTCTAATTCCCTGTTTGCAATGTTGATCAAGGCCTCTCATAAGCTTGTTTCACATTAGTCCTATTTGGCAAGTAATTTGCAAAAGGAGGAAATCTTTCCTCATAATGAAGAGGTGGGAGGAAGGAGGGGAGGCATTCATTTGATTTTGCTAAATAATTATTTATATCCTTTGCAGTAAATTTGCTTGAAAATGTAATCTATTATGATATTTAGTTACATAAATACTTTCTAAACAAAATATTATATTATTGAGCCTATAAAAAATAGACTATACCTGTTTTGTAGATGGTTTGGGAGGAATGCTGCCATTTTCACAGTCCGCTTGCTCAGGTGATAATTTTGCTCTAGAAAACACTGCTTTTAGTCTTCTAAACATCTTGCCCATTCAACTGTCCTGAAGCCTCTATAACCCTTTTACCATGAATAGGTATATAGCACGTTTTCTTGCCATCAGTAATCAAGCCAATTAGACACTTTATCAGGTTTAATCTGATTAATGTCTTAAAGAAATTCCTTGTACAGTCTGTTTCAGTGTTGGTTTTCTCATCATTTGTACCTTTGCTTTGTATCATAGATTTAGCTATTTCTAGTCTCAATGGTTAAACTATATACAGAGTCAATTTTTCATGCACAAATTCAAAGGAGAGTGAACACTTTCTGGTTAAAATAAATCATTATCTGATCTTTTAAGTACTGGATATCAAGCAGTAAGTTTATCTTTAGAAGTGAAATTTTAAGTCCTAGACACTCATAGTTCAACTAGAGCTTGATTGACCAATAATCCTGGCACCACAGCGTCTACATAGTAGATTACATGAGGTAAATCTCTCAAGAGGAAGGTGTTCTGTTGACATGCTGGAGGGAAGGGATGCCATCCAGAGGGACCTGGACAAGCTTTACAGGTGGGCCTGTGCAAACCTAATGAGGTTCAATAAGGCCAAGTGCAAGGTCCTGCATCTGGGTCAGGGCAATTCCAAGCACAAATACAGGCTGGGTGGAGAACGGATTGAGAGCAGCCCTGAGGAGAAGGACTTGCGGATGTTGGTTGACGAGAAGCTCAACATGAGCTGACAACATGCACTTGCAGCCCAGAAAGCCAATTGTATCCTGGGCTGCATCAAAAGCAGCGTGGCCAGCAGGCTGAGGGAGGTGATTGTCCCCCTCTGCTCTGCTCTCGTGAATCACAGAATCACAGAATCGTTTAGGTTGGAAGAGACCTCCAAGATCACCCAGTCCAACCTCTGACCTAACTCTAACAAGTCCTCCACTAAACCATATCACTAAGATCAACATCTAAACATCTCTTAAAGACCTCCAGGGATGGTGACTCAACCACTTCCCTGGGCAGCCTATTCTAATGCCTAACAACCCTTTTGGTAAAGAAGTTCTTCCTAATATCCAACCTAAACCTCCCCTGGTGCAACTTTAGCCCATTCCCCCTCGTCCTGTCACCAGGCACGTGGGAGAATAGACCAACCCCCACCTCTCTACAGCCTCCTTTAAGGTACCTATAGAGAGCGATGAGGTCTCCCCTGAGCCTCCTCTTCTCCAGGCTGAACAAGCCCAGCTCCCTCAGCCGCTCCTCGTAAGACTTGTTCTCCAGACCCCTCACCAGCTTCGTTGCCCTTCTCTGGACTCTCTCGAGCACCTCCATGTCCTTCTTGTAGCGAGGGGCCCAAAACTGAACACAGTACTCGAGGTGTGTCCTCACCAGAGCCAAGTACAGGGGTACGATCACTTCCCTAGACCTGCTGGCCACACTGCTTCTTATGCAAGCCAGGATGCTGTTGGCCTTCTTGGCCACCTGGGCACACTGCTGGCTCATATTCAGCCGACTATCAACCAATACTCCCAGGTCCTTCTCGGCCAGGCAGCTTTCCAACCACTCATCTCCCAGCCTGTAGCTCTGCTTGGGGTTGTTCGCCCCAGGTGCAGGAGCCGGCACTTGGCCTTGTTGAACTTCATGCAGTTGACCTCAGCCCATCGGTCCAGCCTATCCAGATCCTCCTGCAGAGCCTTCCTACCCTCGAGCAGATCGACACATGCACCTAACTTGGTGTCTGCAAACTTACTGAGGGTGCACTCGATCCCCTCAGCCAGATCATCGATAAAGATATTAGAGGACTGGCCCCAGTACGGAGCCCTGGGGGACTCCAGTAGTGACTGGCCTCCAACTGGATTTGGCTCCATTCACCACAACTCTTTGGGCCTGGCTATCCAGCCAGTTTTTAACCCAAAGAAGCGTACACCAGTCCAAGCTAAGAGGAGCCAGTTTTTTGAGGAGAATGTTGTGGGAAACGGTGTCAAAAGCCTTGCTGAAGTCAAGGTAGACCACATCCACAGCCTTTCCCTCATCCACTAACTGTGTCACTTTGTCATAGCAGGAGATCAGGTTCGTCAAGCAGGACTTGCCCTTCATAAACCCATGCTGACTGGGCCTGATCGCCTGGTTGCCCTGTAAGTGCCGCGTGATGATACTCAAGATAATCTGCTCCATGAGCTTTCCTGGCACTGAGGTCAAACTAACAGGCCTATAGTTCCCTGGGTCTACCCTCTGACCCTTCTTGTAGATGGGCGTCACATTTGCTAGCCGCCAGTCGACTGGGACCTCCCCTGGTAGCCAGATTGAGCTCCAGATGAGCTTTGGCCTTTCTAATTTTGTCCTTGCACAGCCTCGCAACAGCCTTATAGTCCTCGTGAGTGGCCTGCCCTCTTTCACAAAGATTATAAACCCTCCTATTTCTCCTAAGCTCGAACCACAACTCTCTGTTCAGCCAAAAAACCCCACCTGGAGTCCTGCATTCAGTGCAGGGGCTCCCAGCACAAGAAGGGCATGGACCTATTAGAATGAGTCCAGAGGAGGGCCACAAAAATGATCAGAGGGCTGGAACACCTATGAAGACAGGCTGAGGAAGTTTGGGTTGTCCAGTCTGGAGAGGAGAAGGATCCAGGGAGATTTTATGGAGGCCTTCCAGTACGTAAAGGGGGCCTACAGGAAAGCTGGGGAGGGACTCTTTGTCAGGGAGTCTATCAGGGGATAGGACAAGGAGTAATGGCATTAAAATAAAAGGATAGATTTAGATTAGATATTCAGAATAAATTCTTTACTGTGAGGGTGGTGAGGCGCTGGCACAGGCTGCCCAGAGAAGCTATGGATGCCCCATCCCTGGAAGTGTTCAAGCCCAGGTTGGATGGGGCTTTGAGTAACCTGGTCTGGTGGGAGGTGTCCCTGCCCATGACAGGGGAGTTGAAACTAAATGAGCTTTAAGGTCCCTTCCAATCCAAACCATTCTATGTTTCTATGGTTTGTTCTTACAAGTTTATGCCTGGTTTTATTCCAAGCTTTTTATTTTAAGAACTGGAAATAATTACATCTTTCATTTTCTAATGAATTTACAAACGATACTATATTATGAAGAGTATCAGCTAAAATTATAATAAAACTAAATTTTATGTTAATGTACTACAGATCAGTAAAATACTATATATATACATATATATTTTTTAGAGTGTATAATAAGGATATGATTCTGAGATTCTATAGGCTTTGGATCGTCCTACATAAATCTCTCTAAAATCAAATGTTTTAATTTATAGGTAAAACTCAATTTCAGATATCTTTACTGCCATGTTGATTCAGTGCCTGCTAACAAGGATCTTTACAACTCAATGCTCCCCTTGTCCTTAATTCTACTTTATTACAAGACTATGCCTTCCCTTAGAACTCCAAATTTGACCTAAAAACTTATAATTGACTTATGCTAGTCATCAAGTCATCAAGAGATGTTGAAATCTACTCCTCTGAGTTATTTCTATAATTACATATTTAGCAATTACAGTGAAGTATTGGAAATGTTGCAAAGGCCGCCTCCTTGGGGTTTCAGTTTTCTAGCAAGAAGAGTTTCTAATCCTTATTCTATTATGGTTGCAGCTGCAAGAATGATCAACCAATTTTCATTAATTAATTTGCAAGCCTTGTTCCTACATTGACACTTATGAAGCAGCCCTTATAATAGTTGGCTGGATGTCAGTCTTGTAACTGGGAACCATCGCTGTGTGTGTGAATCCATAGTAAGAGAGAAGAAGAAGAAGAAGAACTTGGAACCTCCTTTTGCTCTGTTTTACTTCAAAGTCTATACAGGTCTTGCTAATGCATGTCTATGGCAAAAGTTAGTGTTTGCCATGACTAAATTATAAAGTCATGTCTAAAGTATTTTCACATTTATTCAGATCAATAGATAGCTTCTCTTGTATGTGAAACTCTGCCTCCATGCTCTTTTTGCATCAGCTGATAACAGAAGATTCTCAAAATAAATCCTGGAAAATATTTTCGTTTTTCTTTTACTATGTGCGATTTTAGTGGATTAAATTGGCTAATGCAGGAAACTTTGATCCATTGCCACATAAAATGGTATTTGCAGACAGCCTTTTTGAGAGCAACTATCTCATCAAAAAATGTAAATTTTCAGTATTTAATTTTTTTTTAGAATGGGTAATTTTTGTTCCTTGATTATTAAAAAGGGTAAAGATATACATAAAACACAATACAATGAAAACATAATTTATTAATAGCAAATATATATCTGTTCAAAATTATGTAATATTATGCATATTCCTCTTTTAAAAAGGCCAAGCAACAAACTGTTTTAACCATTTTTTTTTCTTAATAGTGTTTACATTGGTTTTAATTTATAATTGAAAACCATGCAAAAAGAATATAACTGACATTAAAAGGAAAGTGCCTTTGGGAGCCTGTTAATAGCTATTGACATCCACAGTTAATGAATGTTATATTGGTTTAGTCTGTGACTAATGAAATAAATGTTTGGAACCCCTTCATGTGATGCAGTTTTGTAAACAATAAGAAGACCATAGCAAATGTAATATTTTGATGCCAGTGGAGGTACAAGTTTACTTCCTGACCGTTGTAAAATGATTAATATGCTCTTATTTTATTTCTTTTCTATGTACTATGGCTATTTAGTTGTTTTTATCAGCCCCTGAACATGCTAAAAGCAATTTGGATAATTGAATATCATGATCTGTTAAGTAAGAAGATTAAGAGTGCAGCAGCAAATGAGATAGCATATGTCCAGTTAGCTTAGTTAGCTACATTGTCTTTGACCAGTGCTTACTATACGCTGTATTTGTGGTAAACCCTACAGGATATTGGGAATTCAAGCCTGTCTCATGCTTTTTCTAGGTACAGGTGAAGCACATCCTATATATATTAATGATGTATCCCTATCCCATTCTTCCCCTTCCATTCTTTTCCAGTTAACATAATGTTGCTCTCCCATTTACAAATTTGGTATATGCATAGGCTTTCCAAACTTTTGGTAACATTATTTTTCTATGTTTTTTTTTTTTTTTTTTTAAATCAAAAAGTAAATTTGAAACAAGGCATTCACAGACTGGATTTTATATTTTAAACTTGCGTAAGAAGTTATTCTCCATGAAACATAGTAGGTGTCTTAGAAGCTGAGGTCATTTAAATGCCATATATTCACTTGAATTGTAATCACTGCTAAAAGAGCTGGCATGAACCTTTTCCACCACCTCATCTGAAGCTGTTTTAAAGAGTGCAATACTTCTTAAATCATAAGAGTATACAAAAGGGAGCATGACTTTTTTTTTTTTTTTGTCAGATACTTGTTGAAAAATGCATGAGTCCTGTGAGCCCAGATTTAACTACCAGTGCAACAAGGGTATGTAATGGGCACAGAGTGAACTCCAAAAATTGCTTTGCATTTCTCAACAGGCAGTTTCAGTATTCTGTATGTGTGAACGTACAGATCAATAACTATCATCTGAAGTTTTTATTTTTGTATCAAATCAGGTATAGCATGTTACAAAGATCAGAGCCCGTGTTTCACTTCCATTCAAATCTTCCAACGATGCAAAATGTAACACGTGGATGTTTTTCATAGATAAGTCTTCAGCTTCTCTCTGTGATTCAAGGATCTTAACAGCTAAAAGTATATTTACTAGCTCTGTAATAGTATTCAGACAGGAACTGAATATAGCATTTATAATATTTTTTCCTCTTCACAGTGCAAGATTTGACAATTTTCTGACAATTTTTTCCTATTTCTGTGGATTAACAAAAATCAAAGCACTAATTTAAGTCTTCTGTAATTCTGAGAACTTTATTAAAACTTGTTAATATATATGTATATGTATTTCTTATAAAAAGAAATGTTCTGGATCTCATATTTTTCATATCTACTCACTCTCTTGCCTTTTTTATTTTTATTTTTATTTTTATTTTTTTTACACTTACGTAATACCGCCAGATAATACTGACTAAGGATGCCTTAACAAAGAGAACGAATTTATGCTTTTAGTGGAAATACGTCTCTTTAAACCTATTACCATGGTCATGACCAGATGTATGCATTATAATGGTAGCATTCAGTGAGGTATCTTTAGAAATAACAAAGATAAATACTCAAGAAGCATTTGTCAGGATATAGGTTACCTACAAGATGATTTTTTACTTTTTTGATATAGGTATCTCTGCATTGATTCATAAGGCTTTTATTATGTTGTATTTAATGTACTGGCACAAAAGTATCAGAATCAGCCTCTGCAGCCTAAGTTTGAGACAGTAATAGGTCTTACACTCTGGAGGAATCTAGAAACTTACAATAATCTTGATTGTTTTTGCCTTCAAGGAATGTGGATTCTACTTTTCCTTTCCAACTCAGTTTTATATGTTAAATCCAATTAACAGAATTTGATCGGCTTAGAAGAAAAAACAGATGGGAACACTTCTGTGGCAATTGGCTGGAAAAGACGGGGTGCTGATATTTCTTATTCCTGTTCACATTCCTCTACCTAAAATTACTCCATTAAGGTAGGAGCCATATCCTAAAGAGTCTTCCAGAGCCTTCCCCAGATCCTGGCTAGCCCTGACTGTGATACTATCATCATGCCATAACATGATGTTACGGTTGGAGGAGGCAACAAAATTGACTGTCAGCCTACCAAAATTAAAATGGCTGATAGCGCCTCTTGCTAGTGACCTCTTTTGATGAAAGTAACGTGTGAATCAAAGGATGGGGCATAGCACAGAAGTAAAATGTAAGCCTACTTAGGTTAAATTTAACCATAGTTCTGTTGGCTTAATGAAAGGTGAGAAAAGGTTCTCGTCCACCAGTAGAAAACACACTTCCCTTAGTGTGTCTGGCTTTCTTTTTCCCTTTTTTCCCTCCCAGCTCCTGACAAGAAAGGCACCACCCCAGCTGTTTATACCTCCTATGTGTGCTTATGGGCAGAAGTTTTCCATTTTTAATAAAACTGAGAACTTTAAGAAAGAGAAGCAAAATTGATAACTTAGGTGTTGCAGTCCCATTAGTTTTTCCTAAGATTACTTTCCTTTTCAATCATTTTAGTCATAAAAGTTTGAACATACTTTCTTGAAAAGAAATTTGGGAGATAGACACATGGCTTAATTTGAATAATAAGGGACCTACAGGTTCATGGTAGGTAGCTAAGGGGAACAGCATCAATAAGCATGGAAGATAAACACATGTGGAAGCTGCCTTCCTGTACTCTCTTGTGAGCAAATTATCAGATGAGGAAGGAGAGGAAGAAACGGTGATGCATTTTGGGTGTCTAATGCCGGTAATGTTAATACTTGTATAATAGTCACTGCCTGAGGGAACTGAAAATAAAGAATTAGGGTATAAACTGCATCTTTTCTGAAAAGCTGAAACACTGTTTTATCAAAAGAATGAAAGCTCTCAGAAGTGTGTAATGTATTCCTCTATATCCATCTTACTTTCTACGTACGCTCAGTGCATCTTCTTCCCACTGTAGTGATACTAAGCCTGACGTTTTTAGTAACATAAATATTTAAAGCGTGCCACCAACACAAAGTATCCAATCTAGTCAATAATACAGCAATAAGCTGGGAATCAAGCACTGCAGAAATGGTGGTTTAGCAGAGGAAGAAAACTCTAAATACAGAGGTAAATTGGTATAATTGATAAAGCACTGAACTGGGACTTAACCCAGTTTCAACCAGTTCACTGGTTGAAAGCATAACACTTTATGCTTTACCTTTGTGTATTTTTTCTACACTTAAAGTTGTAATTATCATCATCTGAGGAGGCTTTCAATGCCATACATGTGTCTAGACCAATCTTTTTTTTTTTTTTTTTTTATACTAGCATTCCTTGGTGCTTTTGCAGTTGTGATGAACACTAAATTGGTCGTTTGGATGGGGAAAACTTTGGTGGAAAGGACTGGAATTCTTTAATCCATTACTAATGGTACTTCTAAGGCAAATTAACAGTCCAGTTCACTCTGATGAGACCTGTACATTATAAAAAGCAGATGTTAGGCAAACATTCACTTTTTGTGTAAGTGGCTTGGTTCAAAAAAGTAATGTTCAACATGATTAACTTCTTCAGAGTTCCATATTGGTTCTTGCTTTCATTTCTCAACTTCTTTTAAAATAGAGTGGTAAGAATGTTTTAATTCAGCTATCTAGTGGGTTGTATCTTAAGCCAAAATACAAGACCTGGCTTCTGTTCTGACCTCTGACAAGAAAAGATTCATATTCAAAGTTCCTACACTTCTGTAGTACTAGATTGACCTTTCTTAAAAATGATGAGTTATTCTCAGCATCTCCTGTTGAAATAATATAGATATATAGATCATAGTTTGAACATTAACTGAAACAGAATACAGAGGGAGAGGAAGAGCAAGTGTTAGCCCTGCACTTCAGTCATTTGGGAAAAGAAGAGCAGGGTGGTAGATTCTACTGTAAAGTCAGGACACTTTATATAATTTCAGGTATAACTTGATGAATAAAATGTGTGACACCCATAGGAGTTAAAATCAAAGGGAAAATGCTTTGAGTAAATGTTGCTTGTGTAGCACTGATGGCCTGTTTGGCCTGGACTTCACAGGGGTCAGGTGATAACTACTGGACTTGATTTGGCAACTTTTTTGATTCAGTGACAAAAGGTAAAAAAGGAATGACTCTATGAGCAAGTCAAGCTCCACTTCTTGCTTCCCATGGGTGTTTCATTTGCAAATATAACATTGGTTATACTTATGGTAATGCAATCAGCTCTAAGAGAAGATGTAGAGGTTAGTTTTTCACTGTTAACAGGTCACTTCCACTACAAAATAAGATCAACTTGAAGAGAAGAGCATTTCATAAAAACAAACAAACAAACAAACAAGTCCCTCATCATTTTGGCTGACTTACTGTGTCCACATGAAGCAGTTTACTTTGATTCAGGTAATGCCATGAAGAATTCATGCTCCCCTTTTACCTTGATTTTCAAGGCAATGTGAGCAAAATGTCATTCTTCCACCTTCAAATTATAAATTGATAGATTATTTTCTAGAACAGCTCTCTGAATTAAAAATAATTTATTCAGATTTCTATTTTGTAGGTAGGAAAATCCTGCAATATCCATTGGAGCCATCCTAACCATAATGTTATTTTTAAACTTAACTGTTTTCTTCTTATTTTAGTTGAAATTCAGTTTAACATCAATACTCCCACCTCTCCATTAAAGCTTATTTCTTTACTTTTAAGGTTACCTCTACACAGCTGTCACATCATTTAAGGAGAAGGGTAACTTAACCTTCTGTAACTCAATGAGCTGAAACTATACCCATCTGAGATATCGGTCCTGTGTCTTCACATAATTCTGGAGTGATTCTTATATAAATACAACAGCTGTGAGAGACAGTTATTTACCCCAGTGATTCTTCTAATTCCCATCAGCTATCTTGCTGTTTGATTCTGGGCCTGCAGATATTTGTGCATCTAGTTAACTCTAAAAAATGTAAATTCCTCCACTGAAGTCATGAGGAAAAAGAATAATTTGATGGAATTATTTCTCTGTTTAAAGTTCAATATCTCCATAAGTCTTTGCAAGTCTTAAGTGTTAAGAGTTAAACTTGAAAGTTCTTAGACCCCAAAGTACTGCGTGCTGGAAATAAACCTAGTTTAAAAGATTCCAAGCTTGAAATAATATCTTTGGTAGAAAGATGCTTTTTTTTAAGGTTAATAATTCTGGGACTCTACTTCTATATAAGGAGGGGAAAAAAAGAGCCTCGAAGAGTTTAAAAGAATGATTGGTTAAAATAAACCTCCCCCCCCCCCATTAGACTTTGTAAATGTATTTGATACCTTCTTATGGTAAAGCTTTTTCTTGGAACAATTAAAGTTTTAGCAATGTAGGAAAAGAGATTTATTTAGTATTTATAAGCTCAATAAGTGTAGTAAAAACTGGAAAGAAGCCATTTCCCTTCTGCTATAGAGTTAGCTTAGTTATAGCTCTCCATGTTACAGCAGTGTCATTTCTTATTCAGATAAAATATGACCTTTTTTCCTCACCCCAGTCATTAATCAAAAACACTAGTAAGTTCATGATTAAGCAGTTTATGAAGTGCCGTAAATTTTATCAGGGAAAGCAGAAGATGTGTATGACTTTTTAAAATTATAGTTTCTTTAGAGTTATAAAGCAGCAGACCGGTAGTCAGTTTTCCTTCAGATGGAATTCTGGTAAAGTTGTTCTTAGTTACAACTTTCCCATTTATTCAATTGCATCTGTTTGGTCTTCAGTGAAGATCCCTTATTTTTAATGGGAAGTGATTAGTGGATATGGGCTAGAAGCAAACTACTGTGGGCTCCTGGGTAACTCCATTCTTCTGCTTCCTTTCATTTGTGTGTGTGTGACCATGGAGGATGACATCTACTCATACCTCCTATTGCCATGGTCTTTTGCATCCTCAGCCTATGTATATTGTAAGAAACATGTCCCTTCAGAAGTTTAGCAAATCTTTCCCCCATAGTCTCTCCCTACCCTAGTGTCAACCCAGAAAAGCCATGGATCTTGCCATCAGTCATATAGTTATTCATTTTTACTTGTATAACCACCCCAAATTACTTTCTTCCTCATTCCCATTCTGCAAAATGTATCTTAAATCTTCTGATTTCCCTCTTCAGCTCCTTCACAACCACTGAACGTTATATTCTTCCTTCGATGTTTAATCTTGATTCCTACCAAGCTAACACCAGAGAACCCTGAGATCCAGTATTGCTCCATTGTGACACCACTAGATTTCTCTTACTTTTTCAGTCAGTGCCACAGCCCCGTGTCCTGCTTAAAATCATGACTCTAACTTATTATCCACTAAGCTTCTATCACCTCAATTCCAGTACTCTGCCAAGTCTGTTGTAGAAAGTGCAGCCAATGCAAGCTGAGGGCGATTCTTTTTTTGGCTCTTCAATGAGTGTTCTGCTAGTGAGGGCAGTGGCAACTTCTAAGGGTCAGTGTAGCTTCTTGGACCACTGAGGTACAAAGCAAATCATGACCAGGGCTCTTCAGATAGATGTTTGGAGGAGAACTTTGTTTAGAACAAGCAAGGGATGACAGTGTTTCACCAGATAATTTTTTTCAGCTTATTGACAAAAAGTAGTTAATGGGTCACAAGTTGAAGAGTCCTGCTATCTACCAGTACACCCATTGAGTGGTTTTGAAGGTAATAACAAAGCCCTGATAAAGGATTGGATTTTGTAAAATTCATGCTCCCTTTTCATACCACTAAATTAGAAGTGCTGTACTCTTTGGTAAGAACCAAGTGCTATAAGAACAAAGGGGTTTAATTGCTTAACTCTCTTTAAAGTCAGTAAATATTAAATGACTATTGACTAGTCACTAAGACACATAAATATACTTTGCAAATGTAATCCTGGTCTGGTAAACTGGTAACCAAAGCACTAGAGATTCAGAGTCTCTTGCTAGATAGCATTTAAAAAGTTCATGTGTTAATTTATTTTATTTTACTAGCAGATAACATTGTATTGGAAGGGGGCTATTCTGTTGTTTGGTCTGGCTTCTTTCCCTATTACAGATGGTAGACATTTATTACAGTCTTTTGTGGAAATTAATCAAAATCCATCTTAAACATTAGGAGTAGGCCAGGCTGGATGGGGCCAATCTGATCTAGTGGGTGGCATCCCTGCCTATGGCAGGGAGGTTTAAGGTCCCTTCCAACCTGAGCTATTTTATGATTCTATGATTAGTCAAACTTTCAGCTACCACTCTCACATCTCAAGGTGTTTCTGAAAATGTGAGTAGCCTGTAGTTAAGTTACTGATTTGTCCTGACATTTCTCAGAAATAATGAAACTCTGCTCTGAGTACTACTTTAGTGATGTCCTCAGGCACAAGTGATGAGGAAATTGTCAGAAAATTACAACACTGTCAGCTGGACAGAGTGAAATCTTTTTCATACATTCTCATCTGTATTGGTTCTGAAGGGCCCAAACAGATAAAAACAGTAACAAATATTTTCTGAGTGTGCAGGTATGATCCTGGATGCACAGGACGAACAGCCTATTTGGTATGATACTGTCATGTCTACACAGTTCCTTTTAACACAGACTGAAAATTGTGTATCACTATTTCTAGAAATATAGAATGTACTGGGTAAACAAACATTTTAATATGTATGTTTCTTTAAGCACTTATTTTTGGGATAGGAGTATGCTGAATTTGCTGTACTATGTAGCGCCACAATACTAGGTAAACGTCTTGTAGGAAGAACTATACAGAAGAGTTTATTCAATCCCCTCAGATTCAGTAGCCTAAACAAATGCAAAGCTAAAAATGACTTTGAGGTACTTACTGTCTACAGAATCTGCCAAGGAACCAGATGTCACTGCTAGAAAAATACAATAACCTCAGCAACTTACTATGCTTTAGCCTTTCATAAATATCAGGTTCCAAATCATCAGTCACTTTTTTGCCAACTCTTCATTTTGTTTTAATTGTTTCTTAATCCTGCTGTGTACTTTATTGGCTCTCCTTTTTATCTTGGTTTAGTCTTCATCACACACCTATCCGATGGATTTGAAAATGACAGCTTGGAAAAGGATTCCCTTGACTGTAAGCACTTGTGGGTCTGCTGTGTTTAAAAACTCTGACATGATATGGTTCATTTTACTTCTGGAACCCAATAAAGCTTCCTCCAATTTGATTTAATAGTCAGAAAAAAATCTTCAAATAAAGAAATTGAAGAAATTGTGCTGCAATATACAATGGCAGAAGTGTCCTAGGGAGATGTTTTTACATGGTGATATATGTATATTTGAAATATGCAGGTTTCAGGACTGCGAATCACTTTTTTTTTTTTTATTATTTTTTTTAATAGGAGATATCCTTCAGAACTCTCCATGCTAATGTAATTTTATGCAACTTATAGGTATTCTTTTCTGCTGTACTACAAATGTTGATCAGTGGATAGTGTATAATGAAAAATATGTTTTGAATTGTAATGTTGCTGTCATAGTGTGGAAAATGAAGGGGTTACTCTAAGAATGAGTTCTCAGGTCATATGGGAAGTGTATATATATATGCATATGTTTTCATTTCAAAACATTTTACTCCATATTTTGGCTATGTGCTAGTTTTCTCAGCAGAAAATCACAATGCCCTTAACAGATGGTCCCTCACAAAGAAAAGACCACTAGTATATGATTTTTTTTTAGTAATGAAGTAACATATAGTAATGAAAGAGGACGGAGAACTTTATATTCCATGTAAACAACATGTATTGGGAAGGAGATGTTTTTACAACAGTCTCCATAAAGCTGCGTTTATTTTTATCTCTGTGTTTGTTTCTCATCAGAATTTGTGAGACCCTGTTATCATAATATGTGAGTACCTGCCCATCTTGTAACATGTTTATTTTCATTTCTTTCCTATGTCTTAAAGCACTATTGTTGTCTCACTGGGGAACTGAATACAGAGACTGAGATTCTTCTGAACTATCCCGAGGGGGGGAAATAGGCCTGAAAGGAATTTGGGCTCCTCTCTGCCTTTCTTTTCACAACATTACAGAAGGAATCAGGACAACAGAATTTCGAATTGGGCAATTCAGCTGAGTTCCTGTACATGAAATTACTTGGCAGCATCTCTTAAAGACCTTGTAGCAAAGCTACAAGAATGTAAATGTCTAGAGTCCTTCTCTAACATAAGCAAATTTTGTTCAGTGGTGCGTGTCAGCTCTATAATAAGCCATAACACAGTAGGGGTGATATTGCAGTAGTATCCACGAATGAAAATGTCCTTCTGTATTTGCTTTCCATCTCAGAAGATGCACAGCCTTTCTGTGTTCCAGGCTGAGTCACAAAGCCCTGCTTTTTGCATAATTTGCAGTTTATGAACCATCTTTATATACCTTCTCCTTTCTTTACATGGGAAGACCATGGCTGGTGTTGGGTATTTCTTTTTGTTTACCTCTGTAAAAGTAATTCAAAGAATGAGGAAGTGAGTTCATTTATTTATTTATTTATTTTCCCTTTCACCCCATCTACTAAGCTTTAGGAAAAGATGGGCTATGAATGTAGAAAGGAAAACTATAATAGTTGCTGGTTTTGGATGCTAGATTAAGCTAATGAACTGATGTACTCTAGGTACCAGACAGAGCTACTAGATATATGTCATATGGACGAGGGGCAGACATTAGAAAAAATTGTCTCAAGGTTTGTTATAAGTGTTAAAATTGAATTTTACTCCCTCAAAGAATAGGACCTACTCCTTGTTGTGGCAGGCTGAGCACTGGGATGAGAGCACACTTATCGGCTGAGTTTGCTGCTTCTGCATTATGGACAGAAGGAAGGAAAGGTTGAGATTATTGCTGGGAGATGATCTCCCCTCATTCCTTTTGGTAGCTGACATACAACCTCACCACTTCCTCAGCTGCAGTAGTCATGACAGACTAGTATAGGCAGGGTAGCTGGCTACACTAGGCTGTCCTGATTACTGATAAATGACTACCTATTTTGCTTCCATAGCTCTTCCAAAATGCAGTATTCTGTAACTTGAACTAAAAAGATTCCCTATTATACCCCTGCATAGTAATGTCACCTATTTTCTATCTTGACTGGATACTCAAAAGTCACCAAGTCTGTTAAGAGACCCATGCTTCCTAACATCAAAGTGCCAGATATATAAATGAATTTTAAAAATACACAAAATCTACACAGTGATAAAATACAGAGTTCAGTTAATCTGTTTAGATTCATTGTATATTAAGGATGCTAGTAGAAGTACAAAATATTTATTCAACTTCAGAAATTCACTGCACAAATCTGAATAGATAAATTAATTATGGTCTCTACTAAGAAGAGTTCATATAAAAGGCACAAAAAAGTATGATATTTTCATAAATTCAAGAAATATTTGCATATGTGGAAAATTTAATGGCATTTTCTCATTTGAAATTAAATTTTAACAGAGACCTAGCTGAAGAGAATAGGTTATGTTCCATGCATGGGTTGAACATGGCATGAATGATTAAAATGGAAAGAGAAGTAGCAATTAAATAAGCTATTGAAAATGAGATTGCTGAGTCTGGAAGAGTGAAGAGGCTATTTGGATGCATAGAATAAAACATCCAAGATGTGAGCATTCTGCACTGAATTTTGAAGGTGATAACATTGAGATATTTACATTTTGTAAAAGGACACTCTTCTGTGTAGCACATCATGATTACACATGGGTACCATGGTGGGTTTACACTGCTAAGCAGCTGAAGTCCACCACAAGCACTCAGTCTCCCTCCTCAAAGGAAAAGTGGGAGAAAATATGATGCAAAGGGCTCAAGGGTTGAGATAAGGACTGGGAGATCACCCACCATTTACTGCCACTGGCAAAACAGACTCAGCATAAGGAGATCAGTATAATTAATGCCCATCACTAGAATCTAAAAGCAAACTAAAAACACCTTCCCCCCATCCACCCTAAACTATGTCCTCTCCCAAGAAGTGCAGGATGTATTGGGTTTATGAGGCAAGGTTATGGTAGCAGGGGGTCGCAGGGATCACCTCTGTGAGAAGAATCCAGAAGCTGTCCCATGTTAGATAAGGGCCAGTTTCAGCCGGCTCCAAGGGTCCTGCTGCTGGCCAGAGCCAAGCCAGTAAGTGAGGTTGTTTGTGCATCTGTGAGGGCAGATTTAAGAAAGGAAAAAACAAAATGCTGTGCTACATCAGCTGGAAGAGCGAGGAGTGAGAACCAGCTCTGCAGACCCCAAGGTCAGTGCAGCAGGAGGGCAGGAGGTGCTCCAGATGCCAGAGCAGAAGTTCCCCTGCAGCCTGTGGAGAGGCCCCTGGTGGAGCAGGCTGTCCCCCTACAGCCCATGGGTCCCAGACGGAGCAGATCTCCACGCTGCAGCCCGTGGAGGAGCCCCCGGTGGAGCAGGTGGAGGTGGCCTGGAGGAGGCTGCGGCCCATGGAGAGCCCCCGCAGGAGCAGGCCCCGGGCCGGAGCTGCAGCCCGTGGAGAGGAGCCCACGCAGGAGCAGGGGTCTGGGGGGAGCTGCCGCCCGTGGGGGACCCGTGCTGGAGCAGTTTGCTCCTGGGGGATGGACCCCGTGGTACGGAGCCGTGTGGGAGCAGTTCTTGAAGAGCTGCTGCCTGTGGGCAGCCCCCGCAGGCTCAGTTCGGGAAGGACGGCATCCCGTGGGAGGGACCCCACGGGGAGCAGGGGCAGAGAATGACTGTGAAGGAGCGGCGGAGATGAAGCGTGAGGGACTGACCGCAGCCCCCATTCCCTGTTCCCTGCACTGCTTAGGGGAAGAAGTTGGAAGAGGGTGGATGGGGGGAATTTTTTTTTTTTGTGTGTGTGCGTGTTTTTGTTTTGTTTTGTTTTGTTTAGTTTCTCACTTCTCTATCTTGTTAATAATAGGTAATAAATTTAATTAATCTCCCTATGGTGAGTCTGTTTTGCCCACAATAATCGTTGAGTGATCTCCCTGTCCTTATCTCAACCCTTGAGCCCTTCTCATCATATTTTCTTCCCCTTTCTCTTTGAGGATTGGGAGTGAGAGAGTGGTTGTGGTGGAGTTTGGCTGCTCAGCTGGGTAAAACCACTACACAGGGGGACGGAGAAAGGTTCTTTACTATGAGGGTGGTGAGTCACTGGAACAGGTTGCCCAGAAAAGCTGTGGATGTCCCATCCCTGGAAGTGTTCAAGGCCAGGTTGTATGGGGCTTTGAGCAACCTGATCTAGTGGGAGGTGTCCCTGCCCATGGCACGGGGCATAAGATTGTCTTTAAGGTCCCTTCCAACCCAAAGCATTCTATGATTCTAAGCTTTTTTCTATGAAATTCCTCCATCTCATCTGTTCAGAGTGGCATCTTAATTCTGGAATACTTTTTAAGTTTAAAGATTGTCTCTCCAGTTCTGCTGTGGTTGAGAGCAGTAGTGCAAGGGTTGCCCTCTTGTTTTGGGGTTTGTTTAATTGTTCACTAAGTGTCTACCTGGGAATAAAAACAAATTAAAGAACTAAAACATTTTATTTCTCTGTGGATTCTGCTTCATTCTATGAAGCCATAAACTTTGGAGTCCCTTCCTTGTACGAAGTGATCTCTGTTCTCTACAGTTTCCTCTCACACTGTTTTTACTGATTTATTATTATGCCTGTGTGTATATGTTTTTAATGCTTTGCAATAATACCATAGGTTTTGTGAATCATGGACTGTACTGTGTATGTGATGAGAATTTGTATTTGGATAGGAACATAAGTCTTGCAATCCCTTGTGATAAGAATTTTCATAGGATTTCTTCATATGGTTTTGTTTATTTGAAAGAGAAGAAGTTTTAAATTACTTGAAAGAGATCTTGAGAAGAAAATCATTAAAGAAGATACATAGTTTTCTAGAGAAACTGACAAAAAGCAGAGGCAAAAAATGCTGTATCTTTAGAAGCAAGCTAGTAGAACAGTTACTGAGGCATAAACAAAAGAAGGCTCAAATATATTGGGTTCTTAAACAAACCATATTTCAAAAATACTAAATTCAATTTTCAACCAGGCAATCAATCACTCAAATTATACTTGTTATGAAGGGAAAGAAAGTCCTTGTCTTCAAATCCATGCAAGGTGAAACATTTCAAAGAATAAATCCCAGTGGATTTGTGTTTCTGCAACATTTATTTCATATTTTCACCATTTACTGGTTTAGAACATTTTCAATACTCCTCAGTTTATAAAAGGTTCACAAGAGGTTAATAGGAGTTCTTCTTACTAGAAGAACCCATTTAAGAATGGATGAATTCTTACCCACTGTCTTGAGACAGAATATGAGTTAAAATGAAAGCGCCACATCATTAAGTCTGTCCTTGTCAAGTCCATTTTATTTATTGTTAAGGCCACTGCCACATAAATAAGCTTATGCACAGCATTTTATTACATATCCTGTATATATCATTAGGTACTATATTTGCAGTGTTTTATATCTCCAAGCTATGCAAACTGATAAAATGCTGCTGATTGTATGCTGATTTTCTTGTCTTTCTGCTCGAACTTGGATGGTGTTATATCTCTGTTCGGTTTCTCAGTATTATTATTTTTTGAATGGGAAAAAATGATAAATTATGAATTTAAAACAAGTATCTTGCAGATCTCTTTCTTATAACTATGCCACCAATTTGGAGAGACAAAACCTACAGTTTGTGCAGTTCTGCACACAGTCATAAAGACATTGAGTGGCAGGAGGTGGCGCTGAAGAACACACAGAACAACCGAGTTTTGCGAGTGCTTTGAAACTTTTGCAATGGCAATTATTTTCTGCTGCTGCTGCTCAGATCGGCTTCAAGAGCTGAGTTCTTAATGCTGGAGGAGTGGAAACTTCAGTTTTAACTGGCTGTTAGATGGGCAGAATACCTCTGGGGCAGCAGTTGAAGGGGCCCAAAGTGATGCTCATAGAATAGCAGCACACCAATTTGAAGTTAGTGAAATTAAAATATTCTGAAACAGAAGACAGCAAAAATTAAAAAAAAATAAACAAAGAAAAATAAAACCATCTCACCCCTCTCCTTCACCCCGTTGTTGTGACCCCAAGGAAGGGAATTAGAGCTTGTGAGGAATTTTCCAGTGGAAAGACTTTTGACTTTTTTTCTTTTCATTTCTATCAGAACATGTTGCTTCAACAAAACCGAACTTTTCCTGGAAAAACATATACCAAGTTTGACGAGAAGCAGTCTTTAAGTGAAGTATGAATTTTTTCATCAGGAGAAGAGCAGGGGAGACTGATTTTTTATTTGGATTTTCCAAAAGGCAGTTTGTAGTTCTGCGTATTAAGTTTGTCTCTTCATCTATAACCTGTATAAAAGCAGAAAGAGCAACAGAAGGAAGACAGACAGTTGCAAACAGAATCATTCATGATCACCCATCTCTTTTTTTTTTTTTTTTGGTCAATAAGATTTGGGGGAAACTCCAAACTATGTTATGCAGAAACTTAAATTGTATATCCACATGCACCTCTTGCATCTTTACCACTGATCTACTGGCTACTGTAAGGTAGCTGAAGATTTTACACTTTTTTTCTTAAGACTAAAAGTTCCTGCTACAATAAAAACAACAAGAACAACAAAATTTTAAATTTTCACAGAATGGTTGAACTATTTAATAAAAATATCAGAACTGGATGGCAAAAAATCTGTCAGGAATACTTCAGTATTTTTTCAAATGTGTTAATCTCCTTAAGTTATGATCCAAAATTTTAAGAAAAGTATCCTCAGTTATAGAACTGTTTTGATTATCAGAGAAATGGAAACAGTTCCCATGTGAAAAGAGGGGCCAGTTGGCCATTGTACATGCTGTCGGACAAGGAGGATGTAACTTTCTATAAGGGTAACAGTTCTTTGTCAGTACTCCTTTCTCCCCATGTATACTGTTCTATTTTCTAGTGCTGATCAGTAACATTTTTTTTTCTGAAGTCTTCACTCACTGTGAAATTAAATAATAATGGTTCTACATTCAGTCCCGTATAGGCTCTAGTCCTTTCATCTGTGAACCTTGCTAATTTCTTGGAAAGAAGTTCTCTACATATAAATGGTTTTGCATTTGCCAATGTAAGCATGAAAGAATCCAAGTCTGAGCAAAAGAATAAACATAAATCGTGTATCTCTACCTTACAGGGTATGTCTAAAGACAGTAATTTGTTGAATTGCTAAAAGCTTCTTCCAGATCTCGGCAGCCTCCAAATTTACAATAAATCCCAAGGCATTTTCAGGTCAGATAAACAGTACTGCAAACATAACATTTCCATTGTTCTGCTTTACTTTAAGGTCAAAGGTACATAGAACATGGCATTAAGCTTTTAGGAACATCATGCAGAGTTTTCACAGAACCAGAAGATGAAAGTACTTCCAGAAGAAGATAAACAAACTTTTATTGAAATTCACAGGATATACTTGTTCAGGATTTCTATGATTTTGTAATTCTTTAAACTATTCAATGGAAATATGACTCAAAGTGTAACAGAACAGCATTACTTGCAATAACAAAGTTATAATGCTTTTAACTTGAAATTTTAATAAAATGAATCTTATCAAGTCATGTTACCTCCTCTAGTGCACCCTAATAAACTTTTAGTATTGGCCAGTTTAGCTGAATCAGTGAAAACCCAAAAGGTATAGAACTCTCACAAACTAGATAGAGATCCAATCTGTGTTCCTGCTGATGCTATAGGTAGATGTTAGCCCTAAGCTGATCAAAGAGAAATCAGCCAGCTGAGAAGTCTGTGAATACTAATCAGTCTGTCCATAGCATTGAATAAACCAACTGCATGGTGGCTCATGCTTGGTCAGAGAGGAATGGCAGGATGAAAGACAAATCTGGGAGGGAAGAGAAACAATATACTGCCCATGGAAGAGGTGCTGTGGGACACACTCAGAGGGCACTATGCTTTGCTATTTCTGCATAGGAAATAACTTGGAAGGCAGGTGGGATGACCAAAGGATATCCACATTTTTTTTTTTTTAAGAAAAAATAACTAAATATATTTATTTAGAAATAATTTCGTAGGTGTTTCATACAATACAAATTATGTTGAGTCAAGAATGTGTCCTGGCAGCCAAGAGGGCAAAATGCATTTTGGGATGCATTAAACACAACTCAGCCAGGTGATTCTCCAGCTATACTGAAGAGCTATATTTTAAGGTGCAGCCTCACCTTGAATGTTGTGTGCAGTTCTGGGCTCCGCAGTATAAAAAGGATGTTGAGATCCTTGAAAGCATCCAGAGGAGGGCAACAAAGCTGGTACAAAGGCTGGAAGGCATGTCCTGTGAGGAGAGGCTGAGGAAGAGAAGGCTGAGAGGTGGCGTCATTGCTCTGTGCAACTTTCTGAGGAGGGGAAGTGGAGAGGGAGATGCTGTTCTCTGCTCCCTGGTAACTGATGGTAGAACACGAAGGAACAACACAAAACTGTGCCAGAAGATGTCCAGACTGGACATAAGGAAAAAATTCTTTACTGTGAGGATGGTTAAAAATTGAAACAGGCTTCTTAGAGAGGTGATTAATGCTCAGTGTTCATGAGACATTTGGACAACATTTTAACTTTTGGTTAGCCGTGAAGAAGTCAGACAGTTGGACTAGCTGATCTTTGAAGGCCCCTTCCAACTGAACTAATCCTGCTCTGCTCTGCTCTGCTCTGCTCTGCTCTGCTCTGCTCTGCTCTATTCTATTCTATTCTATTCTATTCTATTCTATTCTATTCTATTCTATTCTATTCTATTCTATTCTATTCTATTCTATTCTATTCTATTCTATTCTATTCTATTCTATTCTATTCTAATTTGTAACAATTTGGGTTTTGGAGCAAGTTCTGTCTTCAAATCTCAAAATCATACTCTTTCTACTTACAAAATTGTGTCAACATTTTGTAAACAAAAAAGGAAGCACTGCAAGTCTAAGTGCATCTAATGCAAAGTACATCCCAGTACCACAGTTTGTATTTAGTTTTAATATATTTTGAATAATCCTTTCCAGTTGTTTTGCAGTTACACGTTGATAAACTTCTGTAATAGCAGTTATACACTCAGAGAATTTCTGCTGAACATTCAAAAATACTCCATGGCACAGACCTGGAAAATACAGGCTTTGTTTAGTGTTAATTTTATTTCCCTTGAAGTAGAGTTAAAAAGCCGGAAATTGGAGAAAATTAGTAACATCAGAGTAAAGGGCACAAAAAATATTCTCAGTCAGTGTAAGGCAAATGATTATGATGTGTATTGACTTTGTTTCTTCAATGTTAAAAGATTTTTTTTTTTTTTCATTTAAAAGAGACAAGATCAAATAGCTAAAGACTCGGATTGACCTACTTTAGGATTCTTATGATTTTCTGTGAATTAAAAGAAAATCATCCTCTCTCCTCCTGAGATTAAACTTAAATTAAGACAACCTTCTTTGAAGATGGTGGAGTTGTTCCAGTGTAAAATTGGCTCAGTTGTGAGGGTAATCAGGCCTGTTACTAGCACTATGGAAAAGATGATGGCAGTTTCACCCATGGGAAGTAGATATAGTTACTTTAGTCTCTGCAGGATATCTCTCTTTCTGCACTTTACTTCAGAGAGTACAATCAATAGAATAAATACATTCACCACATTCTGAAAATTGTACTTACCTAAGGCAATTATTAGCAGCTTGAGTTTCCAGTGTTCAAAATGTTTAAAGGTGATTTATTTAGCTCTGCATAATGAGACCCAAAAGATGGAAGAAGACAGGTGTATGAAGTTTCTCACTCATCTTGGAAAAAGAGAAAGTAAGATCAGGGAAAAATTTGTTCTGATCAGATTGGAGATGGCATCCTCCTGGTCTCTCCAGTAATTTGGTATTTGAAAGATGGTCATTACCATTTTCTATGTGAGAAGAGAAGTTGTTTTGAAGTTAAATCATGTATCTCAGCATCCAGGGTTTTAGACAGATTTCTTGCACTGTGTGAGTTCTGTAAGTGCTCTACTTCCTCATTTGAAAAAAAAAAAAAAAAAAATCTCTTTATCTGCAGTTTGTTAGCAATTCAGTTGTTACTAAAGTGGTATTTGATATCACTACAGTTTGGCCCAGGTTTAATTTTCTTCCTGAGCTCCACCCAGTGCAGAAACAGGCTTGGGTGATTAGAAGCAGCAGTAATACTTTCACCCTTAAAACTGAATAGTGCTAGTTCCTACCACAGTAGTATATGGTCTTGCTACAGACACACCAATAAGTCTGGGACCTGTGCAGTGTAGAAGTATTCAAAATATCTGTGGAAGAACTAGACTGGGTAAGCTATGGGAAACAGTGTAATTCAGCAAGTTTAGTATATTCAGCTGGGTAAACTGGAGTACAGGTAACATCAATGCACAGATAGCTACATACGTCTGCCTTGGATGTTCTCTGTGTGCTGTATCTGTATCTGTATGGCACACTGGTCCACCTGGAGTTCCAGAGCTCCATCTAATCTGGCTTCTGCTACACCCTTGTCCTTGGCAGCAATATTTACTTGCCTAGTCAGAACCATACCCATAGCTACATCTGTGACGTTTACACATAATTTGTCCAAAATTATGATGTTTAGCTGCAATAAGAAAATATTTACATAGATATTCTTAAAGTGTCATTCTTAAGGAAATAATGTGAAATTTTGAACTGCAAAATTTAAAACAAAAATGACTTAACAAACTAGAAACAAATTAAGTGCCACATTAAAATGTAGTTAACTGATGTAAACAACACATTACACATGGAGAAACACCCTATTTGCTAACAATTTCACATAGAAAATAATGCTGTTCTGAAACAAAAGCCAACTTTAAATTACACTGTTTAAACGCACTCAGAACACTGCCTGATCTGATTGTATAAATTTTATCAGACTTACTATGCTCATCTTTTAGTCCAAAAAACAGTGAGAAAGAAGATTTTCTTTCGGTTTTCATCATGGCATTCTGCTGCGCAGAGGGATAAGTGTGAAGCTTGGGCACCACTATATACACATTACTTTGGAAACTGATTGGTGATTTGCAATCAATAAGTTGTTCCTTCCAATGGAGTGCAATACCATTGGTGTAGCTGTGCCACCTTCTGCTCCTGATAAAATCAGTGGTGATAATCACATTGACTTGTAGATGTTTCTTACTCCCAAACTTAAATTGTTTAATTTCTTCCTTTTTATAGCTTAGTGAAGTGAAGGTGTTCAAAAAGATGCAAAAGATGTTACCTAAAACTGAGATCCTAAAGTTTGTGTGGCTTGCAAAAGTACACTCCAGGTTTGGTTAAGGTTTGAGGCATATCTGTATAAAACAATGACAACAAATAATCAAAAAATTTCAATATCAGATGTAATAAACACAGACTTCTGTGTTTGTCTGTTTCTTGGAGCTACCATCAGCTCATTTTGCATACAGAACTCAATAGGGTAGTAGCAGCCAGGGAAATTATAAAATTCTGTAGTAGTTCCTTTTTTTTATTTGTTCGTTTTTGGTAAGGGAGAGTAGGAAATGAAGAAAAACTTAGTCTGGTTTACAATGCTTGCTCTATTTTCCTTCTTTGAAGTGCCAGAGAAATAACAGGGAAAAATGAAGTATGGAGATGGATGCAAATTCTGGATGGAAAAGCAAAGCTATTAAATTAGGTTTTGAGATGAAACAAAATATTTCATTGTGGAGACAGATAAATGGTAGTTTCACGTCACTTGAATTTGGATTACTTTCCTCTTGCATATACTTTAAATGAAGCAGAACTGTTAAGAAACAACTTCAAGCATTTCTCCATGAGCATCAGAATTTTTAAACTTGCACTGATGAATAAATGCAAATAGAACTGAAGCCTAGGGCCTGTTTCCCTTGAAGTTACTTGCAGATTCACGATTTGACTTTACTGATGTGGGTGTGGGACCTGCTCTGTGCAGTAGGCATCCTCTAGCATCCTTCATCTGTATAGCTGAAACACAGCTGCTTCAGCAGCAGCAGCATCTGCAGATGCTGGAACTATAGAATAATGAATGGGCTTCTGGAGGTCCTCTTGACTAACCCCCAGCTCATATCAGAGACAGCCCAGTGCACACTGCTCAGGACCTTGTCCAGACAAGTTCTGAATACCTTCAAGGGTAAAGATTACACATCTGGGTAAACTGTTCCCATGGCTGTCTACCTTCATTGTGACGTTTTCTTCCTAATACTTGTGCCTATCATCCATCATCCTGCCCCATTAGGCAATTCAGTCTCCAGTTAGATCTCCCCTAGCCTTCTGAAAGCTGAACAAATCTGGCACCCTCAGCCTCACTCCATGTGCCACGCTCACCACCTCACTGACCACCTGGGTAGCGTCCACTGGGGTCACTTCAATATTGCACTTCTCTGTGTTCCTCCTTACATTTATGTTATACACAAAGGGCAAGGGATTTTTTTTTCCCCCCTCTGATTTATACCTGCAACATCCTTTCACTGGGTGTAACAAACAGGAAAGAACTGAACAGAGAGTACAGTACCTGAAGCATCTCTTTCCACTTGTTTGTGTTGCTTAGTGCAAGAGTTTCACAGCAATAAAGTCATTGTACATCTGCTACACAAGCACTTTTTAGAATTTCAGATCAAACTGGTTTAGAACTGAACTGTAATAATACATATGAATGACCTAGGACAAACTAGGTTGCTAGGAAGCCAAATGTTGTTTATCTAGGGAGTTCAGGGAGAGGAATGAATTTAAATCCAGCTGTTTTAGAGTATGGAAATACTTATCCAAGACACTCACATAGACATAATTATGTCCTACTCCTTCATTTGGAGAGAAAAATCAAGTGCAGTGGTTAAGCCACTTAATTTAATTTGAGATCACAAATACTAAAATACCATAATCAGAAGTGTAGAATTTTGTGTGATGTCATTAATAAAAAAGTTAATGTTCTTCTCTAAGCAAAACTTCCTTATAACAGAAAACATTTCTCTAAATATCCACACACTGACTGCACAAAAAGGCGAACACAGCCCTGTTGTGTATAGTGAAGTTTGCCTCCTGTGACATTCCTAAAGGCCAAGAACAACATGGTGCAGGCCATCAGGCATCTCTTGACACAGTTTTGGCAAAGACACCTTAGCTGGCTCAACCTGCTGAAACCTCAGGGACAAACCTCAGCTTCCTTTGTCTTCATTACCTTCTTCTCTCCGTACCACTTGCAAAGTGCTTAAGAAAACAAGAACTCCAAATTAATATGAAAAGTTTCTATTTCATTAAAGCGGTATTCTTTATCAGAGAAAAGAGAAGTAGTTCAGATAGGACCACATTTTATAAATTAGGCTTACAGATAGCAATTGTATTATACTTTACATAACCAGTATAGACTCAACCTTCATTTTAATATACATTTTGTGGGCTGCTAATAACCTTTGCAGTGACTGAAATTTACTATTGATACTAGAAAGATTAAACATTTTCCCTTTTCTCTCTGTATTGTTTGCAAAAGGTCAATGTGAGTATTAACAAACTTATCCTGGAAATCCAGAAAGGTAAGAAGCGGAGTCTATATACAGAGATCAGTTGCAGAATACAAATTAAATAAATGTCTCATCTCATTTCATAACTTTTCCTATTATTATATTGGTAAGTCTATTTTTTTTTCCTCCTCTCTGGTAGTCCCATGTGTCTTCAAACAGTTAATGCGGTTTAATGCGGTTAAAACTCTTCAAAAGTTAATGAGGAGATATGATAATCTAAGAGTAATTAAAATTAAAATTTAAAATTCTGAAGCTCTGAAACAGAAGTGTAATTCAGAGCAGAGTCTATTGTGGGGCCAGTCAGTTAAAATGAACTCTTGTTTCAAAATCATCTTGATGATGCATCTCTAGGTAAATGCAGATATTGGTAAATGTTTTGGAAGTCCTAGATATGAAAAGAAACTTAAGTGTCACGATATTTTTGTCACTGCAGAATTATTGACCCTGAATCAAGTCAGGACCTAACCTGAGGTTCACAAGAACATGCCAAGTGCCAGGTGTCTAAGTAGGCCAACAGATTGTGCCACACCATATGAGCTCTCTGAAATTATGTCTCACCTGACCTTAGACACTGAGGATATCCATTTGTGCAGGATTGGATGGATCATCCCTTTCTCCTCTAATGCAAACAAAAGTTATTTCTTTTTGGGCATGCAATATATTCATGGCTACCAATCAAGGTGGGCAGTTTAAAGTCTATGCACTCCTTGGTGCTATCTGTTCTAGGCACATCTTCCTTGTTACAGGAGGATAGCAGTAGTGACAGGGTACAAGGCAGTGATGGTGATTTTCCTACTTTCTGCTAAGTCTGAAACACTTTGCAGTTGGGAACACAGGACTCAAGGGAAAGTGAAAGAAGACGAGCATGAAGGAGCATGCCTTTGCATTAATGTTAGGGTATGCAGTGGGGAAAGGGCTGGCGCTAATCCAGTATATGTGCTCCTAAGCGTTTGTTATGCATTTTATATCAAGCAGTTACTGAACAAAGCCCCATATAGTCACAAGAACAGAGTTTGGTAACTATATCTTTCTTTTCTGGGGGCAGTGCCCTAGCCTTACTCATACAGTGGATGGGATACTCTCATGGAAATTATGAACTTTATTTCTCTGATCTGTGTCCTGTTCGCTAGCGGGAAGTTTTGAGCCACAGAGTATAAGGTTGGCAGCAGTCCATTCTCTTCAAACCAGATATTTAATGTGAACAGCTGAAACTACTGTGTTTTGTACAATCAACTGCACTGGTGGTGTGTTCTTAGCATTTCTACAGGAGTGGGCTGCTAAAAAAACTTCATTGCAGGGTTGCCTTGCTTTGTCAACCCTAAACAGGCCTATATGTGAAACAGAGCACAGTTGTCAGCACAGAGAGGAAACCAAGAATTCTGGCTATAAGCTTTAGCAAAACTTAAGGTATACAAATGCTTCTCAAGGGATGATGTTTGTAGTTTGCATTTCTCCCTTAGTTGCCTTTTTTTTTTTTTTTCCCCCAGGGCTTTATATATATATATATATATATATATATATATATATACACACACACATAGTTGCAAACAATGCAGGTGCTTGCTTTCACCCTCTGTAAAATGTGAATAATACTTCTATTGTGAAATAGTGTTGTGAAAATATGTGTTTCAGGCTTTGAGGAAGAATGCTACAAGGTGTGAGGCCGTCTGATGTATTAGCATCTGATAAGTGCCTAAAACTCATGTGTCTGCTCACACATTGTCCTTTTGCCTCAGTAGGAGTAACAGGGATGACAGAAACCTTAGCAAATCAACAGTGCTCCCAGAACTCTTTTCTTTTAGAACAAGAATATTTAAGTGTCCTCTGGGCCTGTTCCAGCAATGACACCCATCCCAATACCATTCACCTCCTCTCAATGCAATTATGATAGTGCTAAGAAGCAGGGAAAGATAACCTAGAGCATTTGAATGTTTCAGAGAGTTTCTAAAACTAGACTGGAAATTCAGGTAGCTCCCCAGCTGTCACAGAGTTGAATTTACTTTCTCTTACCTTCATTTTGCCAATTCTGGTTGGTCTCAGCAAGACCTGGAAACTGGTTCCAATTACATAGGCGAAACAGTATTGTACTCTGACTACATAAGTGGTCACTTATGTAGTCCTTTTCATCACTTAGAGGGTGGTGAGGCACTGGAACAGGTTGCCCAGAGATGTTGTGGATGTCACATCCCTGGAGGTGTTCAAGACCAGGTTAGATGAGGCCCTGAGCAACCTGATCTAGTAGTGGATGGCATCTCTGCCTATGGTAGGGGGGTTGGACCTAGATGATCTTTGAGGGCCTTCCAACCCAAGCCATGATATGATTATATGATTCTATGATAAGTGAAAGAAAATCGAAGTTAGACAAATCAGTATAACAACAAGTAAGTTGCCACCTGTATTTCTAGCCACAGTGGTTTGCAGTCATTTTTTCCACGTTGTATTCTGGATTTATACTTACTTTATAGCGACAGTCATCCATGTATGTTTTTGTTTGTATTTTTGCTCAGCTACTAATCAGTGTTTCCTTAGCATGAGGAGACATTGAAAGGAATCAATTAATTTCTGGGCTTTGTTTATTTATTTATGTGTAAGAGTATTTATATGGGTATTTATATTTCTTTCATTTGCAAATATTTTTACTCAGGTTGTTGGTTATCAGCTCACCTACTCCTGTCCACCCTTCCATTTTATCATTCTTCTTTCCATCTCCTCATTAATATTCTGTGTATTATTGATTTTTATTTGTCCTGTCCTGTCTTAGACTGAGGTCTTCAGAACGAGAAACAAAACATTTATTTATTTATTTATTTATTTATTTATTTATTTTTTCACAGTGCAGATCTATATTGTTTGGTTATTTAAAGGTTTTATTATCACTTACAAAGATTACAAAGAGATTTTATTTTTCTTTCACCTTTTCCTTTCCTCAGATTAATGCTTCAATACCTGTCTCTCTTTGTCTACTGTAGTGGGTTTATATGGCAAGGTTTTGGTAGGGGGGGACTACAGGGGTGGCCTCTGTCAGAAGACTCCAGAAGCTGTCCCATGTTAGATAAGGGCCGGTTTCAGCCAGCTTCAAAGGGACCCGCTGCTGGCCAGAGCTGAGCCAGTAAGTGATATTTTTTGTGCCTCTGTGAGAGCAGCCTTAAGAAAAGGAAAAACAAACAAACAAACAACCAACAACAACAACAACAAAACTAAAAACTGCTGCACAACAGCAGCTGGGAGAGTAAGGAGTGAGAAGCAGCCCTGCAGCCCCCAGGTCAGTGCAGCAGGAGGGCAGGAGGTGCTCCAGGCACGCAGCAGCAGTTCCCCTGCAGCCTGTGGAGAGGCCCCTGGTGGAGCAGGCTGTCCCCCTGCAGCCCACGGGTCCCACACGGAGCAGATCTCCACGCTGCAGCCTGTGGAGGAGCCCCCGGTGGAGCAGGTGGATGTGGCCTGGAGGAGGCTGCGGCCCATGGAGAGCCCCCGCAGGAGCAGGCCCCGGGCCGGAGCTGCAGCCCGTGGAGAGGAGCCCACGCAGGAGCAGGGGGTCTGGGGGGAGCTGCCGCCCACCCGTGGGGGACCCGTGCTGGAGCAGTTTGCTCCTGGGGGATGGACCCCGTGGTACGGAGCCGTGTGGGAGCAGTTCTTGAAGATCTGCTGCCTGTGGGCAGCCCCCGCAGGCTCAGTTCAGGAAGGACGGCATCCCGTGGGAGGGACCCGACGTGGCGCTTGGGCAGAGAGACCGTGAAGGAGCAGCAGAGACGAAGCGTTAGGGATTGACCACAGCCCCCATTCCTCTGTTCCCTTGTGTTGCTTGGGGGGGAGGAGGTGGAAGAGCATGGATGGGGGGAAGGTGTTTTTAGTTTTTCTTTGTCGCTTCTCTAGCTTGTTAGTAACAGGCAATACATTTTATTAATCTCCCTATGCTGAGTCTGTTTTGCCCATGAAGGTAGTTGATCTCTTTGTCCTTATCTCAACCCTTGAGCCCTGTTCATCATATTTTCTCCCCCTTTCCTTTTGAGGAGGAGGATTGAGAGAGAGGCTGTGGTGGAGCTTGGCTGCCCATGAGTAAAAACACCACACCTAGCAATGGCTGCAAGTCCTCCTCTTTCTTCTCATGAGATAGAGTAGCAAACTAATACTAGAGAAGGTGGAGAAGATTTTGTATGAATTGAGATGTAAAAGGTCTGGTATTAAAATTGTACTGCATTGCAATGTCACTTCAGTCATGCCTCATGCTACTTCAGTTTACAGAAGCTCAGACTGTTTTGATGAGGCAAAAGGAGCTAAAATCATGAAAATGAACAGTTCCATCTTGCCTGCAGTGAAAATATGATGACAATGAGATTACAGTCTTTCTCATCAGCATGGCTAATTAATTTTTGTACTCTCTGAATACAATAGTGTATTTAAAATAAAGATCAATAGAAATTAAGTTAACCCTTCCTAGTGCTTTTTTACAAAGGAGCATTCAGAAATACCAAAGAAAAATGACTGAGATTTTGAAGCCAATGTCCTGAGGATTATTCTGCAGTTACATGCAACAATTTTATTCTTCAGTCTTTTCCATGAAGGAATTTGTACAGGCATTTAATATACATTAAAGACGAGTACTAAATTTACACCCTTAATATTTTGAGGGTGTTTATTGTTTTGAGTATTTCATGTATAGTCTCTAAAGTATGAATGAGTGCCAACAGTGGAGTATCTATTATAAAATTTACTTTTCCCAGTCAATGCAGTATTTAAAATGTTCATATGATACGTACTAGAAGGCAGTGTAACCTAGTGTCCTGTCTTTGAGAACAGTCAAAAGATGATGCCTAGGAAACGTATGAAGACTGGAAGGAGAAATAATAAATATATTGCATCTCCCCAGTGATCTCTTGGACTCTAATCTTTTTTAGATCAGCGACTTCTCAAGCCATAAGTCATTCCTCTGCAATTACTGACCCTCAGTGTTTTTCTCTTTCATGAATTTCTCTAGTCTTCCAATGAAGCCATTTAACTTGTGTACGTATTTAAAAGGATACCGTCCTTCATTTAGATTCCACAGCTAAACACATGAACAGCAACAGAAGACACTGGGTGGAAGAGATTTCCATATACATATGTAAAGCAGAAATACATAGACTCAACATTAGACCTTTCTTTTCCTTTCAGATCAAATTCCTTTCCAGCAAAATCTGGAGCACAAGGTGCTTTTTTTTTTTTTTCTATTAAAAAGAGAAACCAAGAAACATTTTTGTTGTTATTTAGACAGTACTGGAGTATTTGGAAAGACTTGGTATCACTTCCATTGTTTGAGACATCTTGGCAATAATAGTACAACAAACTCCAAAACATATATTTTTTTAATGATGCAATAGCTTGAAACTTATGATTTTTTCCTTGCTACTAGTTTGAGTCAGAATTCTACCATATGGCAGAGAAGAAATAGGAAACCATATGCATCCAGCACTGGGACTGTGTTCCTGAGAAAAACCAGTTTGCTATTTTTATATTGGCCAGCAGGTGTCAATACCCCAAAATGATGAAGCTGCCCAACAGCCAGATAGACTTGAAAAGAGTGAGGCTGAAACAAGGAATATATATATATAATATAATATATATATATATATAATATATATATATATATATATATATTGGGTGCCTCGCTTTGAAAGCTGGCTTTGTGAAGTTCTATGCTTCACCACCACTAGGAAGGACGCCATCATCTGAGGGGAAAGAGAGAATGGAAATTAAACAACCCTTCCATCCAGAACGGAAAGAGGTACTTATTTTTTCCTATTACCTTAATAATAGTATCTCTATTCCCTGTCTACACAACTCTGAAGCTCTGGGATCTCGGACATCAATCTTCAAGCCTATGTGCTCCCCAGTCAGTCAGGTGGAATCTACCTAAACACTGTAAAAAGGCAGTGTAAAAGTGGTGGTTTTGATCAGTGTAAGGGACATTAATTAAAGCAGTTCAAGTGCCACTACACCCTATGTGTTTATGGAATCTAAAAATGCTATTCTAATATATTTTAATGGATATTAGGATATATAATGGATATCAGGTAAATATGTGTCATTGTATTGCTCACGTGAGTAATACATGGTCTCTCTAACACTCATGATGAAATCCTGGTTGAAACTCCTTTTTTTTTTTTTTTTTGAGCAATTGAATTTCTGGTCTTAGCTTCCTACCAGCTGTTATTTTACAGTGAGCTGGTAAGAGCTAGGAATTTACATACTCCATTTTTAATTTAATCAAATGTTGTCAGTCTGCATCACACATTAGATACTATTTCCATCAGAGAGAACTTAAAAAACAACAACCTGAAAGATTAAAAACCTCTGCCTCTTGAAGATAATAATCTTACTGAATTTTAACAGATTACTTTAGCAGATGGGGATGTGATATTCACTACAGCAAATTGCATTAACATGCTCTCAGACAGAGATGTCACATTTGCCACAGTAATTTACATTAACATGATTTGAGACAGATTTGATTCCCCCCAAAGAATTAGAAATAACATTTTATCAATTCACTTTGCCTTGTCGCTTCTTCAGATAATTGTCAGTCTGGACTAGGACATGTGTTTTACCGGTAAGTGTCATGGTGAACAGGACAGAAATACTGTTTTGTAGTGGTCATCTATAAATGCTATGATATACAGGATTCTGCATGGTACCACACCAATGCCACGTACCAAGAAATAAAGAAAATGAATCCCAATTATTGGCACAGTGTAGTGGAAAATAAGTTACTTTTGATTCCACGTAATTGATTAATTCAACTTCTGGACAAAAGACTTGCACTTTTGCATCTGTGTATAGCCTTTTACCACTACCTCTAGGAGATCTTGTCACCCACTTCAAAAGGCTGATGGAACTCACTCTGAAAACGAATTTAACCATCTCTACTATAGATTAGACCACATCTTCAGGCAGGGGATTGTGTGGGTGCAACTTAGCTGTCTTCTAGTATTGTTCAGCAGATCTAGGAAACATATTTATGATGGCATCTGCTGTACCACTTGAAAGAAAGTACGCCTGCATCTCTGTGTAGTATCTGAAGGCACTAATGGTCCCCAAAAGTCCTAAATCTTGTCCTAAATCAGAAAACAACGTACAGAAACTGTAAGCAACAAACATGCTTAATAAAGCTGCTTTGGGAGAAAATAAAGTGGCTTCTGAATCTTTATAGTTCCTGTAATTACTAGATTTCTAACCAGCTCAAGCAAGAGACTCCTAAAGTCCCAATACAGTCTTAAAGGGATTTTTCTGGTCAGAGCGTTAGAGACCAGCCTTGGAGGAAATGCTTCAGAGATATCGTACAAGAGTAACCTGAAGCTGTGGTGAGACCATCTCAAGTGATTGTTTCTGTAATTTGATTCAAAATAGATCCAAGAAATGACCAGAGATCTTTGGGAGATGTGTTTGTTTGGAGTATGAACCCTGGAAGTTTTGAATCAGCACCTGCTTGAATCAGCTGAAGACACTCACATTCCCTCAACTAGGCAATCCAATATCAAATACAAACCTGTGTGCAGTACTTCTTCATCTCTTTTCTAAAAGATGTTGCTGTGTATACACGGAGGGATGCTGAATGATATTTTATGTTGGTTGGAGAGAGACAGATAATGTTTTTTTGCAGGACTCCATGAGAGTCCTAATGCCTCTCTGAAATAGTACAAAAATGGCTGTGTGTGATGCCACATGGTAAGATTTGTCTGTTAATAGGGAAAATTAGCTGGGATATCTCCTTGCATTCTCAGTTTGTAACATGGGGTTTACCCTTGTCCATATTCAGTTAATTCAAAAAAGAAAAAAAATCACCTGTCAAACACTAGCCCACTAACCTGTTAGAAGGAGAAGCATCATGGGATAGCTAGAAGAATTTAATCATCCCCTACAGAGCAGAGTTTTAAGGGGTAGTCAGTTAAATCTTGGTGGACAACATTTTTCAGTTATAGTAAAACAAGAGATGGTATAGCCATTCTTTCAGTTAATATTCTTCTTTCTGAAATGAGACAGATATCCTAACAGAAATCCAGATATCCTGAGGACCAAGATCTTACCATCATATGCAGGGAGGACTATCAAGATTTTATGGGCAATCTTAATTCAGACATTTCTTTATTTTAGATTATTTTAATAAACTTTTTTATTCTTAATTTTTCTTTTGAGAGAAAGTGAGCTACTATTTATAAATAAAAAGTACTATTTCCAAGAAATGGAAGAACAGTGGCTGTTTGCCTGCCTAATTTCACATGAAATTAGCATGATCAGGATATGTTCTCTGTTCAGCAGTGCAATTCTGGTTTTCTGTGTTATCTATAGAGATTTAGATCACCTCATCCTGGCATTTGGTCTAGTCATACTTTAGGAATATAGATGCAGCTCATTTTGTAAGTGAAGGACAGATTTTCATTTTTGGATTCAAGCCTAATTAGTTTTTATTTATTTATTTATTTATTTATTTTTAATTTAAGAATATGAAAGTAGGTTAGATTCTCCTTACACACAAAGCCAAAGACTTTCTAGGCATTTTAGCTGTATATTCTACTTCCACTGAATTGTCTTATTCAATAAGTGTTTTGCAGATTGCTCATTGTTGTGCTTTCTCAGTCTCAGATTTCTCAAAGCTTTCTCAGAGCCTTCAGGAGTTTAGAGCAGCCTGGCTCCTATTAGAGTGTGAAGAGCTCCTACTACAGTGTGATTGCTGAAGACAGGTAAGATTCTGACTACACTCAAAATCTATAGTGATTTAAGGTTGTTGCAAAAGTAGACAAATCCACTCCCTCAAATCAATTCCTCTTCCCATATTATGAACAGAATATGAATTGTATGTAAGCTTTTTTGGCAAAAATAATGTGCCCATATTCTGTCCAGTAAAACATGAAATTTATAAGGCAATAATTGTACCAGTAAAACTTCAAGTAGTGAGGGGGTCAAACTTGTCTGAGAAGAACTGATTTTTGTACTAAAATCTCGCCAGAAATGGCTGCAAATTGCATAACATCTGAGGTAAACTTCTGAAACAGCCTTTCTGTACACCCTCTTCCCCTCCCATTGTGAGTGGAGAAAGTGTACTTTTTTTTTTTTCCTTCTGAAAATGTTTTACTTTTAAACAAACAAAAGATGTTCACTCCTCTAGGTCACAAAAAGTCTTGGTTTTCAGAGCTAATAATATTTTCCAAAGTTCTTTCACAAATTACAGATGTCACTACAATTGCATTCTGTCAAAGAGTTATACAGAAGAAAATCATAATGCATTACTGCAAAACATAAAAGAAAAATAAAAAAAAAAGGGCTGGAGAGCAAGTTTAAGAACTGTTATGTGAAGAGAAGCATGTTAATGATTGTTTCTAAGAATTCCATTAAAATATACATACATTTTTTGCTTGTAAACAAACATAAGGTAGTACAACGAATCTGGACAGCAACGTTGCTACATTACAGCCAATAAAAGACCAATACAGAGACAAATGGTACTTGCCTATCTGTTTTTGCTTTAGAACAAATGAGGTGCAAAGACCTCAAGTCTGTGTTAGTCATAGAATTGTATGCCTGAAAAAAGCTTTGTAGAAATCAGTTTTATAGAACTAGAATTCATCTGTATGCATCAGCTTGCAAGACTGGGTTTTAAACAGTAAATATGAGTAACAAAAAGTAAAGTTTTAATAGTCTGAGATATCTTTATAAAGAGTAATGTATCTAACACTTTTTTCTCCTGAAGCTATTTCAGAGTAGTGGTTCCTAATCCATACCTTTTTGGGAAATGCTGTTTAAGACCCTGCCATGTTGCTTTAAGTCAGGGGGTACTAAAAGGTTAAACTTGAGCACAATGGGATGAACGCAGAACACAGGGTTGCTTTCAAAATGATACTTTCACAGAATTGTTATTCAAGGACCAGTGGTGGCTGCTGCTTTCTGCACATTTCATTTAAACTAAAGACAAACTTTCCAAGAGAATTCGAAATCTGTCCAGAGAAAAAATCTTTGACACTTTCAAAAATGTTACTGTACATTTCTCAATATAATAAGTATGATAAAAACACTAGTTAGAATTGCAAAACATTTTTGTTGTTGTTGTTTGTTTGCTTGTTTGTTTTTCCCTTCCTAGTTTGGATCTATTAAACAGATTCATTTTTATTAAACTCAGAAAATAACCCCAATCTTTATTTTTATTTTATTTATTTTTTAATGCTTTATGGAAACAGGAAGGTTGAGCCAAGTTTATTTTCATAAATATTCTGCACTTGCAGGTGAAGTTTGACAGAATGTCACAGCTTACTTTTCATTTAATTTCTAGCAATTGCAAGCCTACCACCTCTTCTGAATTAACAGCTGGAGACATTCAGATTTCATATTCAAGCTCAGCTGCACTTAGATTGCTTAGATTTCTTTTTTCTTTTTCTCTCTCCCCCCCCACCCCCCTTTTTTCTTTCCTTCCATTCCTTGAAAACATTACTGTTATGGCTGGCAAACTGTCTTTTTTTAAAAAAATTGTATTATAAAAATTAAGTTCTATATACCTGCTCTGAGATCCTCTTTTCTATCACAAATCGTGGTACCTAATGCTGTCATGGCTGCACATTGACACATAAGCTTATATTCAGTCCTTGAGTTAATATAACTAAATAAGAGACGTGCACAGATTTTCATGAATGTCTTTAATTCAGTGTTCCCAGCTCCACTCTGTGAATCATCTCCAGTGTCAGAACAGTGCTGTTATTCAAAATAACCCTTAGTGTCATGTGGCCTGGACGTACTGGTTGGGAGACATGAGGAGAGCAGATAGAATAAAGAGAGTATTTTAAATTACATTAGTGGGGTGGATGCAAGTAAATAATGATTGTGACGAGCAAAGGTATTTATTTTCCTGTTATTGCTATGGTTATTAGCAAAACTCTTGCTGGTTTAAGGCTGGGAGCCAGCTGGGCCTACAGCTAAGAATAATTGTTGTTGCTGTACTGTGCAATGCCTTATGAATTCCTGCTGGGCTAGTAATTAATCAAAAGTGCAGCTGGGAATATTACATGGCCTTGCAGGTTAGTTGGTCTTTCTCAACATTTACAGAATTTCTTGGACTTGGAAGCTGGAATCTGGATTGAACTAAAAGCCAAAATAAGGTGAAAAGGTGTTGGTCTGAGTACAGTGGGGTTTGATTTTTTCTTCTCAGTTCTCCTCTTTGTTTTCTACTGATACCCTGGAAAAATCAGTTATTGGTATTGGGAAAATACAGGGGCATACCATCATCTCATTCAGAACAAGAAAGATCTTAGTTCAGATATGATCCCCCCCCCCCCCCTTTTTTTTTTGTTGTTTGTTTTTTCCCTCATCACTGGTGGGGTCCTGGTTGTTTATGGTTTATTCTGTGTCTTAAAACTAGTGAGTGACAGTATCTATGCTAAGTTTGAGGCCAGATTCATGGTATAGAAAACAATATGGTCTTTTCTCCCAAAGTCTGCTGTTGACAGTGACAACAATATGGGATTGCTGTGTGGTGCTACTTTACAGCACAGAAGACTGTTGTCCCCAGAGTTTCAGCCCTAGGCTGTACCACAGCTTCACATGTTTTTTTGTCACCTGAAGATATTATGATGGTGAATCTGTTCGAGTAGAAGAAACATCAAAGCTAAAATCTCCAGGGGTTTGTTAAGTCTCAGGGACAGCAAAGTTGAAAAGGCTGTAAACTACTGACAGTATGCATAGCAAAAGCTGAAGAAAGCAAATCAGTTCATAACTGGCTTTAGTTTTTGTTTTCACAAGCCCCTAATTCACTGATATACTTTGTGGTACTCAAATATTAAATAATCATTTGAGGTAATATTATTGGTAGCTTTAAGGTGGTACTGAGGAGAAGACAGATTATTAAATATGCTGAAGGCCTGCATTGGAGGCACATTTTCTGAGGGATAGTACCCTCTGTGAGACGCACGTCCTACAGCTTATGCATTTAAAACCTCGTAATTTAAATCTTAGACCTCTATGCCAGGCTCTTTCTGCTAGAAATAGAAGTAAAGAAACTAAGCTCTTTATAGGCCAGTTTGCAGGCCAAAAACAGGTCAGATGACTTACTTCAAATGCATGCCAGCCTAGGAGTACAAAGTTAGATAACACTACTCTCAACCTCAGTTTAATTTAATATATGAACTTTTAACTCCCTGAAGTTAAAAGTGAATGAATTTACATGAATCAACATGTAAATTCATTAAGCTGTCACCTTTCTACCTTTACTGTATTCACAAGTTAAAAGCTGTTGATTGTCCTGTAACTTTGAAGTCTTGTTCTGTTTTAATGGATAGCAAGTTACACTTTGAGGAGTGTTCTTTGAGGATAGTTCTGAGGTCTGCAGCAACTGTTCTAAATGGGGCACCTATATAAATGCTTTGCATACCATTTCTGACTTAGGAAGGAAAGATTATGGATAAGAAATCTAAGGAAGGACTGTGCTGATAATTAAAGGCATGCTTTCAATTTGAAAGATAATTCTGAAGACTGTGAGAGAACAAGATGTTGTTCCACAGCACCCTAGTAAGCATCATGGGAGACAGTGCAACTGGGTGAATGTTCATGAGGAACTTATGTTCAGGTGGGACTCTCTACAGCTTTCAGTGAAACAAGAGTGGCTATTGATTCAGCAGGTGGTCTCTAGCTTATTATTAAACTAAGTGGCTTTCTCTATTAAAAAGTTAAAATCCTTGTGCTCTACAACAGAATAAAAGGGGAAGCTTTCTGGGCTCTGGTACCCACATGGTAAGATACTAACATGAAAGAGCAGCAGAAATTGTAATAGCTATTAATGATCTTAAAATGCTTTGGAGGTTATGTAATATGTAAAATCTGGATCTTTGTATTCATATTAAAAAGACATTTCAAGTATAATAAATATTTGTAGTATATAAGACAAATCATGCAAACATCTGTGTGTTTGTGTTATCTTACCTAATGCTAGGTGTAGACTTAGGTCTTAGGCAGGGAGGTTCTGAAATTGCCTCTGATCGCAGCACTAGAGGCAAAATACCTAGGTGCTTTGCAGATAATGCTAAGTACACTAATGATAGAATGATAGGTGTTTGTGCTGACAGGAAATTGGACTCAATGATGAAAGAGATTCAGTGAGCAGGCCTAGTTTTATGGTTCAGAAAGGCTGTACAAGAGACAATAACACACATTTATGTGTGTTTTGTAGCATTATACCACCATGTAAAATGCTACCGTTCTGATCTTGTTTAAAATCTCTCACGAAGGCATTTTGTAGATGTACAAATCTACAGGATATAGCATGGTAGAGAATCCAGACCTCTGTGCCTAACTGCTGGTGTAATCCCATTGAAACATGATTAGTGTATTCTGATGCTTTTGCCAGGTGAGCGCTTTATAGGTGAATAGCCCTGTTTACTGTCTCAGTTGAGGCTCTGTATGATTCAGTTAACAGCACTTGCTTATCACAGAAGCATCGAATCATAGAATGGCTCAGGTTGGAAGGGATCTTAAAGGTCATCTAGTTCCAAACCCCCTGCCATGGGCAGGGATGCCATCCACTACAGCAGGTTGCCCAGGACCTCATCCAACCATGTTTTGAACACTTTCATGGATGGGGCATCCACAACTTCTCTAGGCAACTTGTTCCAGTGCCTCACCATCCTCACAGTGAAGAATTTCCTCCTAACCGCTAATCTAAATCTCCCCTCTTCAGTTTAAAACCATTTCCCCTTGTCCTGTCATTGTCTGCCTGAGTCTGCTTTAAGTATTGAAAAGCTGCAATGAGGTCTCCCTGGAGCCTTCTCTTCTTCAGGCTGAACAGCCCCAGCTCTCTCAGCCTTTCTTTTCTTCATAGAAAAGGTGCTCCAGCCCTCTCATCAACTTCATAGCCCTCCTCTGGACCTGCTGTAACAGATCCACATCCTTCTTGTGCTGGGGTCCTCAGGCCTGGACACAGCACTCCAAATGAGGCCTCACAAGGGCAGAGCAGAAGAGGGGGCAGCCCAGGATGCAGTTTGCCTTCTGGGCTGCAGGCGCACGCTGATGACTCATGTCAAGCTCTTCATCCACCAGAACTCCCAAGTCCTTTTCTTCGCAGCTGCTCTCAATGAGTTCTTCTCTGTACTCGTGTCTGGGATTACACTTGGTCTTGTGGAACCTCATTAGGTTCACATGGACCCACTTCTCAAGCCTGTCCAGGTCCCCCTTCCTCCTGCTGTACCAAGTGCACCACTCAGCTTGGTTTCATCAGAAAACTTGCTGAGAGTGCACTTGATCCCATTGTCTATGTTGTTGATAAAGTTATTAAACTGTACTGGTCCCAAGACAGACCCCTGATTGACACTGCTCATCATAGAACGGAGGGACACAGAACCATTGACCACCACTCTCTGGGTGCAGCCTTCAAGCCAATTGCTTTTCCACTGAATGGTCCACCCTTCAAATCCATTTCTGTCCCATTTAGAGATCAGGATGTCATGTGAGACTGTGTTAAATGCCTTACAGAAGCCCAGGTAGATGACATTGGTCAGTCTTCCCTTGTCAACTGATGCAGTCACTCCATCATAGAAGGCCACCAGACTGGTCAAGAATGATTTGCCCTTGGTGAAGCTGTGCTGGCTGTCTTGGATCACCTCCTTGTCTTGCATGTGCCTGGACATTGCTTCCAGGAGGATCTGTTCCGTGATCTTGCCAGGCACAGAGTTGTAATGCAGCAACAGACAGTAATAAAGTTTGATCATGAGTAGATATAACTCATTTCTGGTATAAATGATGGCTAAGAAATCAACTGAGTTGAAGCTGAAACTCCACTGCAGAATCTGGGCTTTGGATGTGATCTTATATCTAAAACATCATCATAGAGAATCTCACCAGGAGGGCTTTGTACTTCTGGCAGATTTTAAATTAGACTGCTTTTTGCCTTGCTATCTTGACTGGCTTCTGGCTTCTTTTCTTAGAGTAAGGGCAGTTCTTGCAGAGTATATCATTTATATAAAGCTAGTTCTAATGTCAAAAACTTGTAATGGCATATAGAATAACAAAAAGGCGGATCTTGCCTTCTGTCAATACGTTTCAATGATTCAGTCTTCTATTTTGAAAAGACCTCTTATCACAGAATTTGAAAAGCACTATATGAAACCAGACTAATGTTCCAAAATGTTTGCGCGTTCTGCTATTTTGTGCTGAATGTCAGTTATGAAAGGCACTTTAAAACTATTTATTTGTGGAAATGTGTTTGTTGCATTTTTACATTAAACAACAACAAAAGCAAAATAGCAATGCCATACCTCACTGATATTTCACTCTACCAGATAGAACTAATAGGTGAACAGGAATCCTTTGAAAACAAACGAATGTTCAAACATTCAAACCTGTTGAGTCAAGACTAGTGCACAAGCCCCACAGAACATTTCTGTTTTGGTTTCTGACATCACAAAACAAAAGCAGTCTGAGTTTTACATGGTAGGGACCTGAAATAAGATGGCAGAATGCATCAGCCAGTAACAGGAGGTGATCCATCCCACAGGTTCTTTGTTCAGACTTTGGATTCTCTTTGTTCCTCTCTCCGGTTTTCAAGGAAATTTGTCTATGCACAATGTTAGAGGTAGCCAAATCTAGTGAGATTTTGTAACCGAGGGTTTTCTCCTGTTTTAACTATATCAGAACCTAATTGTTGTGCTCCTGGAGGAAATTATGTTTGCTTCAGAACTAGTTCAACCAGTCTGACCCTGGTTTGTGTGAGTATAAATCACGTAGCCTCAGCCAGCATGAATTTCTAAGACTCTTAGTAAGGATGTCATAGTTGGATAACAATATTTCATTGACCCATGCAGCACAATGAATGACATATAGTTTCTTATAGCTGCACACTACATCTCCTAGAGAATTTGATTTCTCTAACCTTAGTTTTCCCCTCGTATTTTTATTCTGTTTTTCTACAACATCACTTTATCCTCTGATTTTACAAAATGTGATAACATAATAATAAGAAAGAGAAGTTTCATTATCAGTTTGCAGGCACTGAGGCAAGGCCTGGCCATACTGTAAAAAGTAATACATTATAATATATATTTATTTAAGATTACATTTGATATAGGCTTGCCGTGTGAAGTTTCATAAAGAAAAAAATGTTCTCTTATGAAATTCCAACAGCTTAATGAAGTTGTCATCACAAAGCTTTCACAATGAATAATTTATATGTTAAAATAACTGAGGTTTTAAGATATAAAATGAGACTTCACTTATGGTCTCATAAAATTTTGTTTTGCGAGGGTTTTTCATTATGTCTAAACTACAAGATAACCACATTCTTAAAAAAAAAAAAAAAGAAAAGAAAACAAGACAAACAAGCAAAAAACCCACTGATTTTCATTATATTAAAGAACTTTTTCAAGAATGAATTTTTCTTCCAACATATCTTTCATTTACATGAGAGCATATGACAGTTCATTCATCTTATTACAATGTAATTGGTATCTACCTCTTAAACTTTTTTTTTTTTTTTTAATAGCCTATCTGTTATTTAGGCTAAACTATCAGGCTTTAAATGTAGTATCTTCAGAAATCTTATGAATGAGACATTATGCTTTAATACTTTTACTGATGGAAAAATTTTCTTTGTGCATTGCTTTTATAATCTTGGAGGAGCTTCTAAGTGAACATAAAACTTTTTAAAAGTCTTTTACCATGAAACACTTCAAATTTATTCTTAAAATAAAGGTTTGACAGCTTCCCCTTTATACTGACAACTATTCCTGAGTATTAAACCTTGCAGCTATCTTTGCTTGATGAACAAACTCAGGAAAAGGATCCTGAGTAATAAATTCAGCTTTCCTTCTAGTCAAGCATTTCTGTAAAAATTCAATGCCTACTGGCATTCTGTTTTCCATCATTTGTAAATGCCTCCTTGTTCCCTACTGCCATGCACAACAGAGTGGTAATAAATTTAAAAAGATGGATTACATTTTGGTAGCAAAAAGTGTTGAGTTTTCTGTCTTGTCATGGGCAAATTCTGCTATTTTCTTTAGCTGCTGGCTCAGAGTATGATGACAAGAAAGAAACTATCAGTTGAATCTAATCAGCTCAATAGAAAACTGGAATCTGAAATACTAAGAAATTACTTTAAAAGAAAAATATCCACACAAGGAAAATTGCAATGTATTTTCCTCATAATCATTCCATGTGCACAGTCAATTCAAATGAAGGTTGCTACATGTTAAATATGTTTGTTTTTAATTAAGAAATTTAGCATGTAAATAAAGAACTGTGGTTTCATAAGATTTTTTCTTTACATAAATAGATAAGGTCATACTTTGAAGAATCAGGTTGAAATAAATGGATTACAGGACATCACGTGATGACTTTTTTTTTTTTTCTAGTACAAAGAGCAAAATGTGAAGAGTATTATGAACAGCAACTAAGGCCTAAGATAGCTTTGTAGAACTGTAGAGTTTAGTAGTCTCTTCCTAATTGTATCTGACCATGTTAATCTCAAATTTCCCTTTCAGGATGGTCACCCAACTTCAACAAGGAAGTATACAACAGTTTCTATCCCAATATAGGCTCCAAGGTATACTTTGTGTCATGAAAAACACAGATAAGAATTAACTTTAAACTTTAGGGTGTTGGCACCAACAGGAAGCTTGCATGTAAAAGGCTCACCCTAGGGATTTCTGTTTTGTTAGTCTCACTCTTTAAGTTTAGAACAGTGTTGTTAGGTGAGAAAGTTCCACTCACATACCTGGAGACTAACGTAATCTTATGTTGTATATCTTGCCCAGATCAGAATCTAAGACTTTAGCTTTGCTACTCTGAGCCTCAGACTTTTCTACAAAACTATCAGGTTCTGTTGAACTCACTGGTCCATGTCACAACCAGTTTGAGATATTTCTAGTGGGATTAACTGTATGGCTTGAGCTCACCAGACCCTAATGTAGTTATCTTAAATGTGTCTGTGTTCAATGAATCACATTTTAAAGTATTATTATTATTATTATTATTATTATTATTATTATTATTATTATTATTATTTTATTATAGGGAGAATGCAATGAGCCTGTTTAAAAATGTTAGACATTCTAAAGTTAGTGAATATGAATTTCATTTCAAATATTTCTGCTACTTATCTTGTTTATTTCCAGCTCTGAGCTCTCGCAGATAAAATGTGAAAAGAGAGAATGTTCTAAATGCAGGAAGAGGTGAGGTGACTTTTCCAGCATTTCCAGTTGTCTCACAAAATACCACCTTATTTAGCATACTGAATTTCATAAATCATATTTGAAATTGTCTAAATCTTCTTCTAGGTGAACTAGGTTCTAAGCTGGATTTGTGAGTTTTATTTCTGAAAGTTGGTTCTTAAACGTTGCATTTCATTTTATGAAGTATTGTCCCCTAGAACCCCTTTATAGTTTTTTATCCTACTCCAGTGCTTCTTGAATGCTGCTTCAGGTATTCCTTGTGTTATTATGCTGTGCCCAATCAAACCATCCCAGGCCTCTCTCTACCAGCTTGTTTGAAGTCAGATATATGGACAAGTATGAATTTCTTTAGTCTCATTCTTGTTCAGAAAATCTTTTAATTCCATGTTTGTAATGTTTGGTCTCCTTGTTCATGACAAGTGTTGTTTTAAAGTGTTGTAAAGTTTTGTAAGAATTTTATGTGACCACAGGGCTTTTTGAGATCATTATATGTGCTTACTTACTTGGCAGGAGCATTATTATGAGCAAAATATTATTGTACTGCATGGGCTTGCAAACTTGTATGGTTTGTATGGTTAACTACATATTATTTGTGATAAGGTAGAAAATCTTTAATATCTCATGTATAATGACAAAAGACTATGTCTGACATGCAAAGCATTGCATAAAAGTATGATTTTTTCCTTGCTAAATGAACATACAGCTTTTCAGGCTCTCAAAATATTCATATTGTACAGATAAACTTCCATAGGAGGTAGTGAAATGCCTGGAAACAACTTGAAATGGTTAAGTGAAATGTAGCAATTAAGGATAAATAGTGGTAAATTATGATAAAGGACTTTTTACATTTGCTGTGATTTTGCCTCTGAAAGAAGACAATCTATCCATAGCTTACATATACCATTTTTTTTGGATTCATGAGATGCCTTTTCTTGAAACAATGTCCTGATGTCTCTGTCCCTTGAAGTTAGTTCTCTGGGGTAGACAGCTGTTCAGCTTGATTTCTGCTTATGATGTGAAAGTCATCCATCTTTTTATATTGTATAAGGGACATTTTTCAACAAATTTTCTCTCTCTGAACATTTCCAGGTGTTGATAGTATTTCATATGTCAATCTAGTACTAATATATGCCCTTGTGAGATTTGAGGCCAATATGATTTAA